>NW_022196550.1:0-284260 GCF_008641045.1 Pistacia vera | reverse complement strand
CTCTAATGTGATTGGTCAATGAAAGTTAGATATATGGGTCATTTGGCATAAATTTTTCATATAAGGGCGTTTTGGTCATTTCTACCACAACATAATGATTAGCATTCATTTAATGCCATTTGACTTCTTTAAAACACTTAACAATTAAGCAATCCCATTAGGTAAATGACTAACTTACCCTTAGTGCACTTTTATGGATACTTATTTCATATGGATTTGTATGAAAATACCATTATACCTTTGGTTACCGTTTACGCTATTTAACCATATCAATCAACTTTATGACCATTCTACCCTCATTACTCCTCAATGACATCACCCCTTACACTTTATAATGGCCACATCTCAAAATACATGTAAATTGACCATTTTACGCTTCCATTCAAAAAAAGAAAATTATTTGAAAAGGTAAATTTCATACCTTAGGGCATCGGAATAATAACGCGGGGTTTACAATCATCCCCCCCTTATAAGAATTTCGTCCTCGAAATTCAGTTGAAGAGGTCTGGATATCTTTCCTTCATATCTTGCTCAACCTCCCATGTCGCTTCTTCTACATTATGATTCCTCTACAGTATTTTAACAAGCGGTACTTTCTTATTTCGGAGCTCTTTTATTCTTCTATCTAGAATCTGAACTGGACGTTCTTCATAAATTAGCTCATCTTTTAACTTCACTTCATTTGGTTGTAATATATGCGAAGGATCACTAACATACTTTCGCAATAGGGAAACATGGAAAACATTATGGATCTGGTCCATACAGCTGGCCAGCTGGCCTGATGGTACTCACCTTTCTTGTCACAAGTTCTTAGCCTGTAGGTCTTGTATTCGAGAGGTGGGGAAGGCAAAAGAAACCCACTTGCAGGGGTGGGGATATTCCTATGAGTGGGCCGCATGGGAAAGCCCCTTGCCCGACGGCCCAAGGGCGGGGTAGTTGAGGGATAGCCCATGGTCTCACAATTACTTTGTGCAACTAGTGCACTTGCTACATTGCATGTTGTAGTTACAACGCATCAGTGGACCTACGAGTTGGAAATAGAGCACATGTGGCTGCAATGGCTGTAGGGGCTTACTGTTTATCTTTGCCTACGGGCTTGTTGTTGGAACTACATAACTTTTATCACGTACCTTCTATTTCTAGAAATATTTAGTATCCGCTTTGGATAATATAGGGTATCATTTTGAGATATCTAATGGATTGTTGTCCTTTAGTTTGAATGGTATTCTATTTGGAGTTGCAAGGTTATATAATGGGTTATATGTTCTTGATTTAAACAATAAAGATATTCTCAATGTTGAAACCAAGAAAGCTAAACATAGCGATCAAAACTAGACATATCTCTAGCATTATAGATTGGGTTATGTTAATAAGATCCGCATTGCAAAACTTCAAAGGGATGGAGTTTTGGACCTTTTTGACTTTCAATCATTTGAGGTATGCGAGTCATGCCGTTAAGCAAGATGACCAAGTCTCCTTTCACAGGACAAGGTGAAAGGGCTACTGAACTGTTAGGCATCATCCATAGTAATGTATGTGGTCCACTAACAATTGAAGCCAGAGGTGGATATTCATACTTCATCACATTTACTGATGATTTTAGTAGATATGGTTATGTCTACCTTATGAGACATAAATCTGAAGCCTTTGATAAGTTCAAAGAATTCAGGAATGAAGTATAGAATATGTTCGGCAAAAGTATTAAAGCTATTTGTCGGATCGAGGAGGTGAATACTTAAGCTCAGGGTTTTCTGAATACCTGAAGGAATGTGGGATAGTATCACAACTCACCCCTCCGTATACACCCCAACACAATGGAGTGTCTGAAAGGAGGAATTGGACCTTACTTGACATGGTTAGGTCCATGATGAGTTTTAGTGATCTACCTACATCATTCTGGGGTTATGACCTAGAGACTGCGACTCACGTTTTGAACCGTATGCCGTCAAAGTCTGTAGATAAGACTCCATATGGACTATGGAGTGGGCGAAAGCCCAACTTGTCATATCTAAGGATTTGGGGTTGCAAAGATTATGTTAAGAAATTGACTTCGAACAAGTTGGGCCCAAAATCTTGTAAATGTATATTTGTGGGGTATCCAAAGGAGACAAAAGGATACTATTTCTACCACCCAGAAGAGCGCAAAATCTTTGTTGTTGGTTCTGGTGTCTTCCTAGCAAAGGAATTTTTTATAAGAAGTACTAGTTGGAGAAAAGTAGAACTTGATGAAGTTCTAGAACCACAAAATGTACCAGACAAAGGACGGGATGATGTGCCACAGGAACTGGTTGAACATTATGAGGAGGTTACTCAACTTGTGGACCAAAATAAACCACCTCAAGTAGCACAAGAGCTGTTAAAGTAGATGCCCTAGAGCCAATCAATT
Organism: Pistacia vera; assembly: GCF_008641045.1. Classification (NCBI taxonomy): domain Eukaryota; kingdom Viridiplantae; phylum Streptophyta; class Magnoliopsida; order Sapindales; family Anacardiaceae; genus Pistacia; species Pistacia vera. The sequence continues at coordinate 281,874 of NW_022196550.1, read as the reverse complement.
ATTGTAGAATTGACTCTTTGTAATAATGTTCATTAATCAATAATAAAAGGCATTTTATTCTATATCGTGTAAATCACTATTATTGCAATATGTATTGATATATGTCCTTAGAATAGTAGAACCGTGACGAGGGTATCAAGTGTTTCAAATCTTGATAGTGAGAACCCTATGAGCACATATGGTGGCCATTCTAGAAATGTCTGTAGCCCCAGTATTATTCTGAAGTAAGGGCACATATAATACGGTAAGGCTATCATAGTGTTGAACGAACTTGTCGAAAGATAGTGACTGATCTCACTTGTCAAGGTTGTTTGGTGACAACCTGTGGTACTCATCTCTCTTGTCACAAGTACTTAGCCTGCAAGTCTTGTGTTTGAGAGGTGGGGAAGGTGAAAGAAACCCACTTGCAGGGGTGGGGATATTCCTATGAGTGAGGCCCAAAATGATGGGGTGCATGTGGAAAGCCCATGAGGCTGCAGTAGGCCAAGACTGGGATAGCCCATGGTCCAAGATAAGGGTGCTCTCACATCCTTGCAATTGTCTTCATGTGGACTACGTCGGTTTGATCCCACACTTGGGTCGGTAGCAAAATACGTTCAGGGACAACTCCGAGGAGCCTCTAAACGCGGGTATGGTTTCTAAACTTCAAACTGATTTTTTTGTAGATTCTTATAATGTATAAACTATGATTTTTGTACTCGGATCTTGGTTCTAAGGAACGATCCATGTTGTATATGTTTTTGTTTTTCGCTGCGTAAATGGGTTGTTCACTAATAGGAGCTACACAGATCTGGGAGAGTACGCCATGAGCCCAAGAGATACGATTATCTTGTGACTCAACATGGTGACGTACTAGTCTACCAAGACGATGAACCCAAAACGTATGAAGATGCTATATCAGATCCAGATTCCATTAAATGGCTTGAAGCCATGAAATCTAAGATGGACTCCATGTACCAGAACCAAGTATGGTCTTTGGTGGAACCACCTGAATGGGTAAAACCTATAGGGTATAAATGGGTCTTCAAGAAGAAGACTGACATGGATGGCAAGGTGCATACTTATAAGGCACGAATGGTTGCCACCGGTTTCAAACAAATTCATGGAATTGACTACGAAGAAACCTTTTTGTCAGTTGCCATGATTAAATCCATCCGGACTATGCTTGGGATTGCTGCATACTATGACTATGAGATTTGGTAAATGGATGTCAAAATAGCTTTTTGAGTGGAAACCTTGAAGAGGATGTGTATATGACACAACCCAATGGTTTCGTTCTTGATGGGCAAGCTGATAGGGTATACAAGTTGCAGAGATCCATATATGGACTCAAGCAAGCTTCTAGGAGCTAGAACATTCGTTTTGATGAGGCTATAAAAGAATTCGGTCTTATCAAGAATGAAGATGAGCCTTGTGTTTACAAGAAAGTGAGTTGGAGCGCAGTGGCATTCCTAGTGTTGTATGTCGATGACATACTTCTGATAAGGAATGATATACCGAACTTGCAGTCGATAAAGACTTGGTTATCCAAGTGCTTCTCCATGAAGGACTTAAGGGAAGCAGGGAAGCAGCCTACATCCTTGGAATAAGGATCTATCATGATAGATCGCATAGGTTGCTTGGCCTAAGTCAGAATGCATATATTGACAAAGTACTAAAAGGATTCAGTATGGAAGAATCCAAGAAGGAATTTCTTCCGATGTCACATGGTGTTTATCTCTCTAAGGAAATGTGTCGTAGAACACAAGATGAGAGAGATAGGATAAACAGGATCCCATATGCATAAGTAATTGGATCCATCATGTATGCCATGCTATGTACTCGGATTGATGTCTCATGTGCTTTGAGCACTTGTAATAGATATCAATCGGATCCAAGTGAGCGTCACTAGATGGCTGTCAAGAACATTCTTAAGTACCTGAAGAGAACTAAGGATATGTTCTTGGTTTATGGAGGGGAAGATAAGCTCACTGTAAGAGGATACAGTGATGCTAATTTCCAAACAGACAAAGATGATTATCGATTGCAATCAGGGTTTGTATTTTGTCTCAACAAGGGTGCAGTGAGCTGGAAGAGCTCCAAGCAAAGCACCGTAGCGGATTCTACAATGGAGGCTGAGTATATTGCATAATTATATATGGCCAAGGAGGCAGTCTGGATTAAGAAGTTCGTTATCAAACTTGGTGTGGTTTCCACGATTATTGATCCAATAGACATCTATTGTGACAACAATGGAGCAATCGCTCAAGCCAGGGAACCATGGTCTCATCAGAAGTCTAGACACATACTCAGATGATTCCATCTCATCAGAGAAATAGTTAAGAGGAAAGATATGGAGATCCGTAAAATGCATACTGACGACAATCTCACAGATCCACTGACAAAGCGTTTGTCGCAGTAGAAGCATGAAAGGCACTTGAGATCATTTGGTATTAAATACATGAATGATTGGCTATAGTGCAAGTGGGAGATTGTTAGAGTATGTGCCCTAGAACCAATCAATTATTGTAGAATTGACTCTTTGTAATAATGTTCATTGATCAATAAAAGGCATTTTATTCTATATCACATAAATCGTCATTGTATGTATTGATATATGTCCTTAGAATGGTAGAACCATGATGAGGGTATCAAGTGTTTCAAATCTTAATAGTGAGAACCCTATGAGCACATATGGTGGCCATTCTAGAAACGTCCATAGTTCTGGTATTATTCTAAAGTAAGGGCACTGATAATACAGTAAGGCTATCAAAGTGTTGAATGACCCTGTTGAAAGGCAGTGACTGATCTCACTTATCAAGTTTGTTTGGTGACAAGTTCATTGGACTGACCCACCAGAGGATTCCATATGGATGGTAACTCCAGTATCTATGGAACAAATCCTTTAACGAATGGTGGTGCATGTGATCCTTAAACTTGAGATTACCAGAGCGCCTTGTGCATCGATTAGCATAGTTTGACACTAGACCAATGCAGTTCTATTCAAAGTTGTCAATACAGTAGTGATTGGCTGCATCAAGGAGTGTATCAAGACTATGGTGGATCGACAGAGGATTCATCACTCCCGGGTACGAGGGAAGTTATCTCATAGCACAATTCAGTAAATGACAATGACACTAAAGTTGTGGCCATAGTAGGATTGAGTTGTTGCTCTATCCACTTTATAATTTTGGTTATTGGTCCAGTAACTGAGGTTGATACTATTTCTATGCCTCGGTCTCGTTGAGATAACGGATGATGAAATGATTGAATTGTACGGTAACCATATTGTTGACAGATAGCTGCTTCGCTAAATTCAAATCTATTGGGTGGCCATGATGCCTTGCTGAGGGCCTATCTTGGTCTGTGTGTAGTGAGACAGTTAATTGGTGTTAATCGCGATACTGCACACTACCGGTATGATAAGGACCCTACGGGTCATACACATAGAAGATAATTTAAGAGCCAGTTTATAAGAATGGTGTTTTTGTCTTTTTAGGCAAAAGGGTATTTTGGTTATTTCACAATGCAATTAAATTTGCTGAGGTCGTAGCCTTTATTTAATTTAATATTAAAATTAAATAAGTGAGATTACATTTAAATATGTGTTGGCATATATTTAAATAAATTATCATTATTGTTAAATGTTAATATGTTATATATATATATATATATATTGAATTTAATTGAGATAATGATAATTAAAATTAAAATATCTAAATGAGGCTGTTTGGATACAAGGGGTGTTTGGGTTGGTGCCCAAGTCTATTCCATGATGGAATAGGGCAAAGTGTGCACTATATAAGTGCAACACTTTGTGAATTAAATAATTAATTCATTCAATCATTTACACTAAAATTCCAGCCCCATTTTTCTCTCTTCCCACGCCAGTTTGCCTTGTTGGTTGAATCAAATATTATTTGATTCCTTCTTGGTTCCTAAGGCTAAAGAGGATCTAGCAAATCCCTCTTTAGTTCCTTGGGTTTAACTTCGTGTGGACTATATTAGTTCGATCCTACTCTTGGGTCGATAGCATAACCCGTTCAGAGACAAGTTGGAGGAGCCTCCAAACGTGCGTATGATTTCTGAATTTTCTGCAGATTCTAATATAATGTATAAACTGTAAATTTGTGCCCTGATCTTGGTTATAAGGAACGATCCATGTTGTAAATAATTTTTGTTTTCCGCTGCCATGACTTGATCGTTTCCTGACATAAGCCTAGAATGATGAGGGTAGATCACTCAAACTCATCATATACCTAACCATATCAAGTAAGGTCCTATTCCTCCTTTCAGAAAAACAAATGTGTTGGGGTGTGTTCGGAGGGGTGAGTTGTGAAACTATCCCACACTCCTTCAGGTATTCAAAAAACCCGAAGCTCAAGTATTCACCTCCTCAATCTGACCAAAGAGATTTAATACTCTTGCCTAACATATTATGTACTTCACTATGAATTCTTTGAATTTATCAAAGGCTTCAGATTTATGTCTCATAAGGTAGACATAACCATACCTACTGAGGTCTTCAGTAAACGTGATGAAATAGAATATCCACCTCTGGTTTTAATTTTTAGTGGACCACATACATCATTATGGATGATGCCTAAAAATTCAGTAGCTCTTTCACTTTGTCCTGTGAAAGGAAACTTGGTCACCTTGCCTAAAAGGCATGACTCGCATACCTTAAATGACTGAAAGTCAAAAAAGTCCAAAACTACATCCCTTTGAAGTTTTGCAATGCGGGTTTGATTAACATGACCCAATCTACAATGCCAGAGGTATATTTGAGTTTGATTGCTATGTTTAGCTTTCTTTGTTTCCACATTGAGAATATCCTTACTGTTTAAATCTAGAACATATAATCCGTTATGTTACCTTGAATTTCCATATGGAATACCATTCAAACTAAAGGATTACAATCCATTAGAAATCTTAAAACGATATCCCATATCATCCAAAGTGGATACATATATAATGTTTCTTGAAGTGGAAGGTACTAAATAACAATTATTAAGTTCTAAAATTAAGCCTATAGGAAATAATAAACAATAAGATCCTATAGCCAATGTACCCATGTGTGCTCCATTTCCAACTCATAAGTCCATTTCTCCCTTGGCGAGCAATCTACTTTGCCTTAGTCCCTGCATATTAGTACAAATATGAGTACCACATCTTGTGTCAATGACCTAAGATGTTGAAGGGGAGAAGTTAATCTCAATCATTTACATACCTGAAGTTGAAGAGTATGACTTCTTCTTGTTTGCAAGGAAAGCCTTGTAGTGTTTCTTCCAATGGTCATGCTTGCCACAATAGAAGTAGACTACCTTCCCACCCTTTCCAATGCCACCCTCAAGCTTGGGGTTGAGCTTGGGATTGGCCTTGGCCTTTCCCCTGCCCTTACCTTTACCTTTACTGGCAGCAACCAGTAAAACAAGCTTGGACTTTTTCATGTCATGCTCTGTAGTCTTAAGCATGTTTAGAAGCTCTGATAGGGATTTCACCATCGTGTTCATATTGAAATTCATTATGAATGGTGAAAAGGGATCAGGTAGTGATTGTAAAATTAAATCCACTTGTAAGTCTGCATCCACATCAAACCCCAAAGTCTCAAGCCTCTCTATGTACCCAATTATCTTAAGCACATGAGGACCAACTTGGGGTCCCTCAGTCATACGACTCCTAAACAATGCGCTCGACACCTTATACCTCTCATGAGGAGCATTTCCTTTGAAAAGCTCCTTGAGGTGCAGAATCATGGTAGCAGCATCCATATTCTCATGCTACTTTTGCAACTCAGATGTCATCGATGCTAGCATAATGCATTGAACATTATCAGCATCATCAAGAAACTTTTGGTAAGTATCCTTTACTTCCTGAGGGGCATCAGGATCAGGCTCAACTATATAAGGCTTATCTAGTGTTATTCACTGATGGGGTTTGCACAGCGGAACTTAACAATGAAATCCCCAACAACAACATTGAACCCAATAACCTTATACCTGATTTACGTTATTTACATATGAAATAATATTGAACATAAAATTTCCAAATTTCATACCAGCGTTTGGAGGCTCCTTCAATTGATACGAATTGTTCCTACTCTAAGATAAGAGTGAACTCTCGGTATCCACACGAAGACAAGATGGCAATCAACTTGCGGTCTCAAGTGCTAGCAAGACACGCATGTAAAAAGGTTGCATAATGTTTCTTCAAGAAAAATTATCTTCTCCACCAGGTGAAAAACGTGAGAGAGAGTGAGGTGAGTGGCTTGGATTTAATTAATGTGTTCTCTCGTTTTATTTTAATTTTAAGTTGCCTTTTATATGCAACAAAAATTAAAATCCTAATCTAGTTAGGAATAAATTTATTCCATGACTAGAATAGTAAATCCTCATTACCAAACAAGGTAATAATCCACATGGCATCTTATTCAAATTCAAATTTGATTTTCATATTCATATATTATCTTTATTAATATCACCAAATGTTAATATTAAATAATATATATATAATATTTAAATAAATATATTTAAATACATAATCTCATTAATTTTAATTTCAATATGAAATTAAATATAGGCAATGACCTCAGCAAATTTAATTGCATTATGAGATTACCAAAATGTCCTTTCATCTCAAAAGACAAAAATATCATTTCCATCATAAATGATGAAAATACCTTTCATCACAAATGACGAAAATACCTTTCATCACAAATGATGAAAATACCCTTTCTCACCAATTCATCCTTAATCTGCCTTCTATGTGTGTGACCCGAAGGCTCCTCATCATATCGACAATGAGTCGTCTTGTGATTGACACCAATCAATTGTCTCACTAAACACAGACCAAGATTGGCCTCTAGCAAGGCATCATGGCCACCCAATAGATTCGGATTCGACGAAACAGCTTGCCTATCAACGATATGGTTATTGTGCAAACCGATCCTTTCATCATCTGTTATCTCATCGAGGCTGAGGTACATAAATAGTGTCAACCTTAGTTATCTTTGATATCTTTCTATTCAGTTATTGGACCAATGACCAGAATAATAAATTAGATTGAGCAACAACTCAATCCCACTGTAGTCATAGCTTTAGTGTCATTGTCATTCACTGAATTGCGCTGTGGGATAACTTCTCTCATACCCGGGCGTGATGAATCCTTTGTCTATCCACTATAGTCTTGATACACTCCTCGATGCAGCTAATCACTACCGTATTGATAACTCTGAATAGAACTACGTTGGGCTGGTGTTAAACTACACCAATCGATGCATAAGGCGCTTTGGTGATCTCAAGTCTAAGGATCACATGCACCACCATTCGTTAGAGGATTTATTCCAGAGACACTAGGGTTACCATCTATATAGAATCCTTTGGTGGGTCTGTCTAGTGAACTTGCTTACAGCAACCACCCATGTGTCGCACTAGGTTGTCGGCAAACAACCTTGACAAGTGAGATCAGTCACTGTCTTCCGATAGGGTTATTCAATACTATGATAGCCTTATCGTATTATCTGTGTCCTTGGTCAGAATAATATTGGGGCTACGGACATTTCTAGAGTGGCCACCATATGTGATTATAGGGTTCTCACTATCAAGATTTGAAACACTTGATACCCTCATCATAGTTCTACCATCCTAAGGACATATATCAATATACGCAATTATGATTTACATGATATAGAAGAAAATTGCCTTTTATTGATTAATAAACATTATTTCAGAGAGTCAATTATACAGTAATTGATTAGCTCTAGGGCACCTACTCTAACATCTAAGATGTAGAATTTCTTTTTAGACTTTAGTACAATCCAAAGATTTTGATACCAGTCTGAGAAATTGGATCTATCTAGCCTATTTTCTTTCTCAATTATCGATTGCAGGTTGGTATTGCTCATTTTGGTGAATCTACAAACGCAGAAAAGTGAAAGTTATTATCATGTTTATTATTATTATTATTATTATTTAACAAGGTCTTTTATTAAATAATTGCTCCCACTATTTTCCTTAAGCCAATAGCCCACACTATTAACTCGGGAAAGCTGACTGAGATTCCATCTAGCCCATTTCAAACCTTCTCTTTGGCGAACAAGCCAACATGACAAGTGTACTTCTCTACTATGCCTATGATATACTCATCAACCTTCGCTTTGGTGAACAAGCAAAACATATCATTTAAGTCAACCCATCACCATTAAGGAAAACTCCAATGAAATTTAACCTCCCACTGGTAGAAATGTACCATTCGCTTTGGCGAACAAGGTCCCGACAAACAGTGATTTAATTAAACCCATGGTGATGGAAGGCTTTTATTGATTTGACTTAATATACTTTATCGAGGGTTTTTAATTTTGTGCGTCTCACCAGTTTTATCTTGTTTATCATGTTATAGTCATAACATACACCCTTAGCATGCATACTAAGCATAAAATAAACTTGTTGGTGCATAGCCTTAACTAGAACCGATTCCCCGAGCGTCAAGGAATCGGTAGGTCAACCTAGGTTCAATTATAACTTCAGATTCTTCAAGTAATTCGCCTTCTCCTTCCTTCGCTTCTTCTTCTCGAACATTACACAACTTTCAAATTAAAATTACATTTCTAATTTTACATATTTGAAAAGAAACCTCGAGTTACATTCAAGGGAAGTGAGATGAGAGAAAGAAATACATCGGAGGTAATAGAGAAAGGCAGGGCACGCAGGCCTTATTTTCAAATTACATAGTCTAAAAATTAAACTAGGTCCAAAGGCTTATGCACCATACACCATGCATATTCACATACAAGAATCATGCATCAATCAATCAAAATTAAATTTGATTAGGTTGGTAAATTACAAGTTAATTTGGCAATGTTGTGTTTAAGTCGAATAAGTTTTAAAATTTTTCATTTTTTAGTCTCTTGTTATCAGGCCTCACTCAGTTGGGCCTCCAAAATGTTTCTAACATGCAGAAACTTTTTTAGAAAATTATGGATTAAATATTATCGCACAACAATGCAATCACGGCCCAAAATTCAACCCATTGCATCTTTACATGGGCTGCCCAAAAAATCTAGATTTGGTGCACGTTTTAACGCGCACTAGATCAGGCCCTTGGCTGAAGAACCAAGTGCCGGGAGCAGTTGGCCACCACAGAGCAGCCCCAAAATAGCAGCAAAGGGGGGACAGCAGCAGTGCATTTGCATGCGCTGCTGCTGTGCTGTTTGTAGCGACACAGCCCAAGGCCACATGCTCCAGCATGTGGCCAGCACCTCCCAATGCACAGCAGCGCACAATAGTGGAGCTACTGCACGTTGTTGCGCATTTTAACCAGCAGTAGCACGCATTTGCGCGCTGCCACTGCTGCTGTGCACGGCAGCACACAGCAGCAGGTTCTGTCCTCCACGGCAGTCCATTCTACAGATCAAGATAAGTTGTATTTGATCTTGATGGAACATGCATAATCAGATCTGATGCAATATTATATTAGCACAATATATCAACCGAAACAGAATTTTCAATCCGATTTTACAGATTTTATAAAACCGGTAATACCGGAATTGGTTGATAAAAATTCTAAAGCATCCAAACAAGTATTAAATTATGTAAATATGTAAACCTGGCTTTGATACCACTATTGGTTTTTGGATCATTTACGCAGCGGAAATATAAAACTTTCGATCACAAAAACCCATAAAACCAATGATCCAATTACGGATCTACATCAATTTGATACAAAAATATTTAAACCAAGTTAAATGTCATACCAACGTTTGGAGACTCCTCCAATTGATGTGATTCGATCCCACTCCAGGTTAGGAATGAACTCCTGGTATCCACACGAAGACGGGACAAACGTCGTTGAGGAACTATTAAGCTAGGTAATTCACTCAACTAAGGGAATAAAATCTGCAGAATTTTTCTTGGAATAAAATCTGCAGAATTTTTCTTGGAAGAAAAATTCTCTCTCACAATGGGGCCCACGTTTGGGAGAGAGAGAGAGAGAGAGAGGCTAGGTTGTTTTTTTTTTTTTTGGTTTTTTTGATTGAATGAATTATTTCATTTTATTTTAGTTGCACTTAAATAGTGCCACACAAACCCTATTCCAAATTGGAATAGCCATCTATTTCAATTGGATATTGGAATAGATTACCTTGCAACCAAACACAGCATTTCAATACAAATTTAAAAACAAAATTTGCATCACATTACCAAATTAGTAATAAATATAATATTGGATAATATCCTTATATATATATAATTAATATATATATTTAAACTAAATATTAAATATATAATTCCTAATTTATTTCCATATGAAATAAATTTAGGTAACAACCTTAGTAAATTTAATTACACTATGAGATTCCAAATGCCTTCCATCTTAAAAGATGAAAATAACCCTCTCACGAATTTTATTCTTAATCCGTCTTCTATGTGTGTAACCCGAAGACTACTCATTGTATCGGTAGTGAATATCATCATGACTGATAATCAATCAGTCATCCCACTAGACACAAACCAAGATTGGCCTCTAGCCAAGCATCATGACCACCTGATAGATTCAGATTCAACGAAACTGCTACCTATCAATGATATGGTTACCGTGCAATCCAATCCTTTCATAATCTATTATCTCATCAAGGTCGAGGCATAAATGATGCGTTGTTACTACAACATGCAAATATAGCAAGTGCACTAGTCGCACAAAGTAATAAAGTGATGAGTGAGTATCGTTCCCATGAGGATTGTTTGCTAAGCACTGAATTTCCTATTAGTTTTCAAATTGGAGAAACCGAATATTATTTGGATTAATGGGAGAATATAAAACTAAACTAAAATCAAAATTTACTGAATGTAAAAACAACTAAATTATGAAAGCAAGGTTTAGCACAAGTGTAATATCAACTAAAACAAACGGTTAGGGTTTGACTTCATTCGGACTCTATGGATTAATTTTGTGGATTATGCTACTCTTACATTCACATGCACGGATTCTAAACCGAATTCCCTAAGTTGTAAAACATACCTTCTCAGGCTATGAATTCCTACTTTTCCCTATTAATCTTCCGCACCCAACAAATTGAAGATTAACAAATCCAAGTTCATTAAGCTAATGGGATCCTAGATTGATTTCATGGCTTCTCAAATCTATCTCTAGCATTCAAAATAACAATGGTGATTATCCAAGAAGCTCAACATGACTCATTTCTCAATCTCATCATGTTCAACAAGTAAAATCAATAAAAATCAAAATAATCAAACAATCTATGAAATAGAATATAAAAGCAACAATAATCAATTAATTAATCCATAGAAATCTGAATTACATCGAAACCCTAACCCAAAATGGGTTAGTTCATAACTAAATTAACATAAACAGCAAGAAAAACAATAAACCCAGAAATCAACATATTGAAATACAGAGAAAAGAGTAGAGATCTCCCCTAGAATCCACAAGATTAAAGCTCAAATCTTCTCTCTAAATGTAAAAACTACTAAAAACCCAACGAAAACCAGACCAACCTGCCGAACTCTCCTCAAAATGGCAAGGTTTTTCTTATATAGCTTGCCCAAAAGACCTAAAACTTTCCTAAAATAAAACTGTGCGTTTTGGAGAAAACAAAATTTCGCAGACTTCGCTGCGGCGACGAACTAAACTAGAATCTCATGCTTAGCTGCTTTCACCGAGGCGAAGAATAGACTTCACCGCAGCGAACCTTCTTGAAAAGTTCTAAAATTACATAATTGCCCTCTGCTTCCTTTCTCCTTGAATCTTCGATCTTCGATGCTTTCTCATGGAAACAAGCTTCATAGTGCTTCACTCTCTTCGGAACTTTCCCCAATTCTAAGATCCGCTTACTTCTGAGCCCAGAAACTCCAATTCGCTCATTATTTGCTAAAATGCATGTTTCGGCTTGAAACATAAAATATATAGAATTAAGTAGCAATTCAGGCATAAACAAACTAAGAAGTATCTAAAATCCGGCCAAAAAGCCTAAATAAAATAGTATAATTCTCGGATTATCAAATACCCCAAACTAAAGACATGCTCGTACCCGAGCATCAGGTAAAAAACATAAAGAAAGAAAAACAACAAACAACCAAAACACAAAACAACAAAACTGAAAATGATAAGACAAAAATTAGATTCAATCTCAACATAAGAATTGCATAGAATTTAAACAAGTCTCGAAAATTGTTAAAAAATTATTATTGAAAAAAGTTCAACTCTCCAAGAAGTTATAAGTTGCATCGACTATCTTTCTCTATTGGTCCCCCAAGTAGGTGATCCCCACTTCAGTCCACATTCCGACTTCCCAGATTATTTTATGCAGAAATGCAAAGTTTGTCAAATGGTAGCAGACTCCATAAGCCGAAGTATCAAACTATTCTCCACTAATGACGATTAGACATCACTAAAGATCAAAAGGTCTTTACAGGCTTGGTTAGTGGGCTTCAAAGAAAAGGAAAGGATAAACTAAGCAAGAGAATTCAGTTTCCTTTAAGCAAACACTAAGACTTAAATCAACTTCCACTTTCTTTCTCAACCACCACTCAAGATGTCAACCATTTTAAAACCCTCAAATATGTGCACTTCTTATTTTTGCTTCTGAATTGCAATTCTCAAATTTTTTTTTTTTTAAATAAACAATAACCAATTTGAGGTTAATTACCCTTCTTATTCTTCTTGCCCTTCTCACAACCCCAAACTATTCTTTTAGTTCATTCACACAACTCTCTAAGCTCTTTGTGTTTGCATTAGGTTTAGAATTCTCTTAAAGGTTGCGGGCGTGTTTAGGGTAAAAGGTTTGGGCATTATTGGTTGCACAAGAAAGATATGACAACGATGATTTCATAAGGCTCAAATGGGTAACCAGAGATAAAATCTATGGTCGGCTGGAAAGGCTCAAACGTTTCAAAAAACTGCCTAAATCACTTCCTCAATAATGTCTATTCCTAGAATTTCACCTCAAGCACTTCTCAACTAGGTTCTAGAGTCCACCAACATTATCAAGACTTTACCTAATCACATACAATGTTTCTAAGCATGCCGAAATAATGAAAATGGTGGTTGAACCACTCAACAAACCTTAAGCTAAATTCAGTCAACCAACATAAACTTGAAGCAATGCTTAACATTTTTCAACAATAACATCCCAACAATCATATTCCCATCATAGACTTCTGTAATTCATCATTGGCATACATGAAAGAACATGAAAACAACTAAACACGAATAAAAAATTGTTCAAATTTTTCCTTACCCCAAACTAAAGATGAAATTGTCCCCAATGTCACATTATGCACAATTTAGGAACAGAAAAATAGAATTTACAAAGGTACGAGATAGTTCCCTGATTAATTCATGAAGTCGAAGTTCCGCTCAACAGCATGCACACCCGTTCATTGGCTTTCTCATCACCATAATCTGTAAAACAATTGAAATGCTGTGGTGTCCACTGTGTTAGAAAAATTCACTGACTAATATGAAAATATTACAATCCTAATCTCGCCCTTACGACTACTAAAAAGTTCAAACAAAATTAAATACTCCAAACCAAAAGAAAATTAGTTCAATGTCCAAAATAAAAGACAATACACCTGAAATAAAAAAAAAAAAATAAACAACAAAATAGGTGCTCCGGTTTCATTCTTCGGCCTCCTCCTCTCCTTCGGTGTCGTCATCTTCTGCGTCGGAGCCCATCCATTCCTTTGAATCCCAGTCTGCCCATTGGAAGCTCGAAGTATCAATGTTGAGCTTGGAGAAATAGTTGTGCTGCATATCATACATCATCTGGGTCTGCTCTGCTAGCCAATCTTGACGCTTTTCCATCTGTTTCATCTTACCCAACATCTGCTGCATCAGCTTCTTTACTATGGACGTGGAACTGAATGATGTGGCAGCTTCTGTTGCTCTTTGTCTTTTTGTTCCGAACCTAGGTCCTTCACTAGGAGTACGCCTAAGTAGCTTACGATAGTAGGCTGTGTCGAGAACTGGGGCAGAATAGATAAGTGGTTCATCATCCGCCTTCTCTACTCCTGCTCTAGTGCATAGCTCGGTGATGAGATGTGGAAAGGGGAAACTGCCTTGCCCTGGTTGGGCTGCATTCTATATACTATTCATGATAATCTTCCCCACATCCATCTTCTTTCCGGTGGCAACGGAGTAAAGTAGCAATGCCTTGTCAAAAGTTACTGAACTATAATGTGTCTCGGACAGCATCCTCGCACACACAAAATACTACCACAACCTAGCTGTTGGTATCAGATTATTTCCCTTGATGCTCTTCTTTCCCTTCTTTGAAACCTTCCAAGGGGTATCCGGTTTTGCTATGACCTTAAGTATCTCATCCTCCTGAAATTGTTTCTTCTTAAATTCCAAATACTCATCACGGTCAATCAAAGGCAAGTGAAAAAAATCATTGATGACCTTCGTATCAAACGGCACATCAATACCCCTCACAAACACATGACCAGGATCACACTCAGGGAGGTTGGCATAAAACTCTCTTACTATTGGCTCTACAGCCGCATGTCCGGGTTCACTCATAAAGGCATTCCACTTTCGCCCTTGACTCTACTCTTCAGCATAGATAGTGGTCAAACCCCGCTCGGCAATAAACCCTTTATCCTTCCTTTTGATTGCTCCCTCATATCGTTGCCGAGCCTTATCATTTACAAATCGGTTGTCCACCTTTTTCCCTTTTCCTTTACCCTTGGACAGTACTTTGAGCGGCATTTTCCCAAACTACAAATCTAACTCGATAATTCAACGCTAAGCACTCTACTATTAACCACAATTGCTCGTGCAAAAACACCAAAGTTTCAAAAAATTGCACCTAGACCCCCAAACTATGATTCTTCTAAACTCCACAAAACACTCCCAAAATTGCAAACCCAAACTACTCAACACGACACAATTCAAAATCCACACTTCTTCAATCAAAATCAAAGCACAACAACACTAAAAATCCACAACTCACTCAAACAATCAAAATCTTAGAATTAAAACTCTAAAACTCGACATTGATCAATTAAAAGCTTGGAGAACTCGATATCTTACCAAAACTAAGAAGTATTCACCACCAATTTAGCCAAATTTGGCCTAGATTGCAAAATCCCCAAATTCTTGAACCCACAAATTTCTTCAATTTTTCACAGAGATCTTTGCTAAGAGGAGTTGTTTTAGTGTTTGTGAAGGTTAAGGAGTGAGGAAAAGTGATGGGAAATCAC
Source organism: Pistacia vera (assembly GCF_008641045.1). NCBI lineage: Eukaryota > Viridiplantae > Streptophyta > Magnoliopsida > Sapindales > Anacardiaceae > Pistacia > Pistacia vera. The sequence continues at coordinate 266,674 of NW_022196550.1, read as the reverse complement.
TGGAGAAGCTTTGGATCGAAGATGGAAAAAGTTTGCTTTCAGACGTGTTTGAAGCGTTTTGCGAAAGTGAAGAGTCGCGGTCGCTATTTATAAAAAAAACAGTTTTTGCCACGGCGAAGAACAATTTTTGTCGTGGCGAAGTTCTTCGTTTAGGCAAAAATTCAACCCAGTCGATGTCGCGGCGAAGAAAAATCCTTCGCCGTGGCAAAAATTTCTAGTGCATATAGCGCCGCGGCGAAGAAAATGCTTCGCCGCGGTGAAATTCCCTTAGTCAAATTTTGCAAAACTCTTTCTGCCGCGGCGGAGCACTTTCTTTGCCGTGGCGCTGTATGCACTGGAAATTTCCTAAAATAAAACTGTGCGTTTTGGAGAAAACAAAATTTTGCAGACTTCGCCGCGGCGACAAACTAAATTGGAATCTTGTGCTTAGCTGCTTTCGCCGCGAAGAATAGACTTCGCCACGGCAAACCTTCCTGAAAAGTTCTAAAATTACGAAATTGCCCTTTACTTCCTTTCTCCTTGAATCTTCGATCTTCGATGCTTTCTCATGGAAACAAGCTTTATAGTGCTTCACTCTGCTTCCGAACTTTCCCCAATTCTGAGGTCCGCTTACTTCTAAGTCTAGAAACTCCAATTTGGTCATTATTTGTTAAAATGCACACTTTGGCCTGAAACATAAAATATATAGAATTAAGTAGCAATTCAGGCATAAACGAACTAAGAAGTATCTAAAATCCGACCAAAAAGCCTAAATAAAATATTATAATTCTTGAATTATCAATAGAAGTAGTGTCAACGTTGGATATCTTTGATATCTCGATATTCGGTTATTGGACCAACGACCAGAATAGATTGGATTGAGGTACAACTCAATCCCGCTATGGCCACAAATTTAATATCGTTGCCATCTACTGAATTACTTAGTGAGATAATTTCTCCCATACCCGAGAGTGATGAATCCTCAGTTGATCCACCATAGTCTCGATACACTTTTCAATGTAGCCAACCACTACCATTCTGATAGTCCTAAATAGAACTACATTGGGCTAGTGTCAAACTACACCAATTGATGCACAAGGCGCTTCGGTGATCTCAAGTCTAAAGATCACATGCACCACCATTCGTTGGAGGATTTGTTTCACAGACACTGTGGTAACCATCTATGTAGAATCCTCTGATAGGTCGGTCTGGTGAGCTTGCCTACAGCAAGCACCCAGGTGTTACACCAGGTTGTCACCAAATAACCTTGACAAGTGAAATCTGTCACTGCCTTTCGACAGGGTGGTCTAATAGTGTGATAGCCTTACTGTATTATCTGTGCCCTAGGTTAGGATAATACTGCGGCTATGGACGTTTCTAGAATGGCCACCATATGTTCTTATAGGGTTCTCACTATCGAGATTTCAAATGCTCGATACCCTCATCACGATTCTACCATCTTAAAGACATATATCATTTTCTTATACGAATATAATCAGATCACATGATATAGATAGATGCCTTTATTGATAATAAAATGTAATGACTGCTTTATACTAGGATACTCATAGAAATATATCAAGTAGAATATATTTATATTAGCAAAAGTAAATGGGCCCAAAATTTTCTTTTATTACATATAAACATTATTTATACAAAACAGAATATCATTTACAAAATGATATTAAAATGGTGGATAGTGTAGCTATTGCTCCTCGCTTGCCGATGCTCATCCTACTGCGTTCTCACCTAGATCCTACAACCATAAAGAAAACAATGGAATGAGCACAAAACAATGCTAAGCAAGTAAATCCTCTACTCGACTGTCCCCGTAACTCTTTCTCTTAATTCTTTCCTTACACTTTTTCTCATCTCATTTATTTTCTCTTTCACACAGCTCTCTTTCTTAACTTCTGCTATATGTCATGGCCTCATCTTACCGGAGGCACGGCCGGGTGGAGTTCACACAGCACCAACCCACTCTTCATGACTTTCGGATGGAGATCACAAAGCACCAACCCGTTTTTCATAACTATAGGGTGGAGATCACAAAGCACCAACCCGTTTTTCGTGTTTTTCTCATTCTCTCTACTCTTATAGTAGTTCATACACAAAGTTCTCTACTCTTTCTCAATCCACTTCTCAATGCAATTAATACATATGGATAGTTCTTCTCCACTAATGCACTCATGAAATGCCAACATGCAATGTTGCAAAAATTAAGGTTTACTACTCATGATTCTCTTAGGCATTTCATCAAACAACTAGTGTGCATACATACACTCTACTTTATCTATAGTTCTATCCCTCTCTTGAAACATCCAAAATGGGAGTAAACTCCCTCACATAACTATAATTCTTGTCATAAAAGAACACTCCTAAAGAACTTACTCAATCTTCCCAACTTCATCTCAAACTACATCCTCTCATCACATATTCATCACATATTAACACTTCTCATCAATGAAGTGTATTCAACAACCATAAAACAAATACTCATCTCAACCCAATTTCTCAATAACATAACATATATCATGCATAAATAAATCTCTACTCAAAGGATTTCTCAAATATCAACTTGGATTGGGATTTACTTACCTTGTAATGGAGAAATCTTACTAGCACTTTCATTTCCTTTAGATTGCTTGTCTCTTCTCTACCCTTTAAACAATAAAACCATAAGACTTCAATGTACAAATATATGCAAAATTTCACATCTAAAGCAAAGATTCTTACCTTAGGACGCCTTAGATTAATTTTCTACCAAGATCCAACTAAAAGCCCTTAAAGATCCTTGAAAGATGGAAGGAAGAGTAGAGAGGAAATGGTGAAAGAGTATAGTGGTGGAAGAAGAATGAATGAAGGGTTCACAAAGCTTCAACCCTTTTTAGCTCAAAATATATTCATTCATTCCCATATTGCCCTTACTCTTTCTTCATAATTCCATCTTTGTCCTTTCAATCATTACAATCACACCCCCACTCTAACATATTCTCTATAAAATTCTCTTACATTTTACTCCCCACTTTTCCTGCTAACTAAGGGTAGAAAGGTCATTTTGCTAGAAACCTCAATAAACTTTTCAGCCGACCCGTCACCACGGAGAAGACAGTTTCGTTGCGTCGGCGAAAACTCACAGAGTCGACACCGCAATTACAAAACCAACGTTGCCGCGGCGAAGACCGAAATTCCAAACTCCACCAAAACTCAACCAAAAATCAGGGCAAACACTCAACCAAACCAACTGAGGGCCAACCAACTGAAAATAACGACATACAAGCTCAAATGAGAACAAAGCAATAAACATACAAAGCAATAAACATTCAAACATACAACATAATCTACTACGTACCTCAAGTGAGGCGTTACAATTCCCCCCCCCCCCCCCCCCCCTTAAAAGAATTTCGTCCCCAAAATTCACACAAACAACTCCGGGTAATGATTCTGCATATCTTGCTCTACCTCCCATGTGGCCTCTTTGACCTTGTGATTTCGCCAAAGGACCTTTACTAATGGAATGCTCTTACTCCGGAGCTCTTTAATCTTTCGGTCCAAAATCTGTACTAGACGCTCCTCATACACAAGGTTCTTTTCTAAGTCAACATCATCTACTTTCAAGATATGGGAGGGGTCACTTACGTACTTCCGAAGCATCGAGACATGGAACACATCATGCACCTTGTCTATACTAGGTGGTAGTGCCAATCTATAGGCCACCTTTCCTACTCGTTGCAATACTTCAAACGGACCTACATATCTCGGTGCTAACTTCCCTTTGCTTCTAAAGTGCATTACTCGCTTGTAGGGGGAAACTTTCAAAAACACTTTATCACCCACTTGGAACTTAATTTCTTTCCTCTTCAAATCGGCACAACTCTTCTGTTGATCTTGGGCTTGCTTCATTCTATTTCTGATTAACCTTACATCCTCTATCATTTTCTGAGTCACCTTTGGCCCAAGAGCGGTACTCAACTCATCCCTTTCACCGATCTCATCCCAATGTAGTGGAGACCTACATGGTCTACCATACAAGGCCTCGTAAGGCACCATTTTAATTGTAGACTGATAACTGTTGTTATAGGCAAACTCCACTAAGGGTAACATCTCATGCCAGGATACTTTATAATACATACAACAAGTTCTCAACATATCCTCAAGTACCTGATTCGTTCTCTCTGTTTGGCCATCCATCTGAGGATGATAGGTAGTACTGAATGCTAAACAGGTACCCAAATTCCTTTGTAAACTCATCCAGAAAGCTGAAACAAACCTGGAATCTCTATCTGACACTATTGTCTTGGGCACACCATGCAACCTGACTATCTCCTTAATATAAATCTGAGCCAACTGATCTGTAGTGGTGCTCTCCTTTACTGGAAGGAAATGGGCTGACTTGGTTAACCTGTCCACAATCACCCATATAGCATTATACCCTCTCTGTACTCTGGGGAGACCTGTGATAAAATTGTAATAGCCATTTTCTACTCAAATACTCATAAAACATGTACATAATAAAATACATATAAAATAGCATAAAAAGGTTGGGCCCAAATTTTTGTTTTATTAAATATATACATTCTTTATACAAAAAGTTGTATCATGTACAAAAGCACCAAAAACAAGGTGGACAGTGTAGCCATTTCCCTTCGCTCGCCGATGTCCATCCAACTGTATCCGACTGTATCCTCACCTAGATCCTGCAAAAACATAGAAAACAACGGGGTGAGCACAACTAATGCTCAGTAAGTAAATCCTCGACTCATCTATCCTCGTAACTCTCTCTCTCTAATTCTTTCCTTACAATTCTTGTTTACTCTCTCTCTTATGCTTCTCTCTATTTTCTCTTTCTCATAACTCTTTTCTACTGACTCTCTTTAGTAGTCACGGCCTCATCTTACCGGAGGCACGGCCGGGACTCGCTCCCGCTCTATGTGACTTCTCCTCATTCTAGCCGATCGGACTTGGTTATGCATGGATTCGGAACCCTTGGCCATGTGAGTGAATAATCTCTCTCTCGGGTACTCTCGGGTATAGCCCTCATCCGCATGCTCTCTCATGGGCTACACCACTTCTCTCTCTCATACTCATGCCGCTCTCTCAATGAGGCATACATGCGGGAATACTCTACCCATTACTCATGGGTTTCCCATCGCACAACCTACTCTCTTCTCTTTTCCTCTCTCTTTTCTCTTAATAAAGCTCACACTCAAAGTTCTCTACTATTTTTCTACTCTTTCTCTAATGCATAATTAATGCATATGGATGATTCATGCTTATTAATGCACTCATGAAATGAACAAATGCAATGTTGCTCTAAAATCGTCATTCTGCACAGGTCACACTAAAAAGGGCATAACTTGCGTTATACACATTGGATTGCTACGGTTTTGGTCTCGTTTTAAAGCTTAGAGACAGGGCTACAACTTTTATGTTTTCGTCTAAACCCAGTTCAATCCTTGAAACGCCCAAAAACCACTCAGAAGGTCACAGTTGTGACAGGGCATTTCTCACTTAGGCATTTTATCAAACAACTCATGTGTATACCAAAGCTCCATTTATCTATAACTCTACTCTTCTCTTAAATCATCCAAAATGGGAGAAAAAATCCCTCATATAGTCATAATTCCTACCAAGGAAAACACTCCCAAAAATATTCATACAAACTCCTCCAACTTCAACTCAATTTCAATCTCTCTTCACACATCAAACACTTCTCATAATTAGAGTGTATTCAACACCCACAAAGCAAATATTCATCTCAACTCAATCCTCAATAACATAACATGCTTATACATACATAAATCTCTACTCAATCTCTACTCAAAGGATTTCTCAAATCTCAAGTTAGGTTGGATTTACTTACTTGTGAAAAAGTGACTTCTCTAGCACTTTTCCTTTCCTTTGTTGCCTTGTCTTCTCTCTTCAACTTGAAACAACAATAAGAACAATAATAACAATATAAGACTTCAATATAACCATAAGAAAAACTCACATCTAAAGCAAGAATCCTTACCTTAGGATGCTTTAGATGAAATCTCTACTCAAAATTACTCAAAAGCTCTCTTAAACCCCTTAGAAATCTTAGGAAAATTGAATGGAAATTGAGAGAAATTAGAGAATGGATATGGCGGTGGAAATGGATGAAAATGAAGGGTTTATTTCACTTAACCCTTTTTAGCTCATATTATAACCATCATTTCCAATTTTGCCCTTACTCTTCCTTGGAAATTCCATCTATATCCTTTGAATCTTTGCAATTACACCCTTACCTCCAACACATACTCTACTAAATTTCCTTACATTTTACTCCCTACTTTTCCTACTAATTAGGGGTAGAAAGGTCATTTTTACCCCTATGAAGAATTCTCTAGAAACTCATTAAACTTTTCAACTGGCTCGTCGCCACGGCAAAGAAACTTCCATCACCCCGGCAAAAAGTTACAGAGTCGACACCACCTTACTTAAAGCAAACGTCGTCGCGGCGAAGACTGCAATTCTAAGAGTCCTCAAAACTCAACCAATTTCAAAGCAAACACTCAACCAACTCAACATACAAATCAATTAAAACCGAATCAATAAATATTTAAGCAATACAGCAAATCTTGAGTACGTACCTTAAGTGGGGCGTTACAAAAATTCATCGAAATACTTTCCCATTTCCACTCAGGAATACTCAATGGCTAAAGCAACCCTGACGGCCATTGGTGTTCTGCTTTCACCTGTTGACAAACCAGACATTTAGCTACAAAGTCTGCAATATCTCTCTTCATACCTAGCCACCAATAGCCTTTCTTTACATCTTGATACATTTTGGTTGTTCCATGATGAGCAGTGTACGGTGTATCATGAGCCTCTGTAAGTAGTCTCTTCCTCAACTCATCATTCTAAGGGATACACAACTGATTCCTGAAATATAGGACACCATCTATTACTTGAAATTCTGTTGTCTTGCCCTCATGCACTTGCTGAACCATTCTCTGACACCACTCATCGGCCACTTGCTTATCTCTGACTTCCTCTAGTGAAGTAGATTGAACCTTTAACCTGACAATTCTACCTGGAACCACTTCAATATGTTCTCTACACAATTCTTCTACCAATTCTTTATGCTTAGAGAGCAGGGACAAATAAGCTTTTCTACTCAAGGCATCGGCTACTACATTGGCTTTCCCCGGTTGGTACTTGATCTCACACTCATAATCCTTAACCAGCTCTAACCACCTTCTCTGTCTCATATTCAACTCCTTCTGAGTGAAGAAATACTTTAAACTCTTATGATCAGTGTAGATATTACTTTTGGCACCATAAAGGTAATGCCTCCAAATCTTTAGTGCAAAGACCACGGCTGCCAACTCTAAATCATACGTAGGGTATCTTGTCTCATACTCTTTCAATTGCCGAGAGGCATATGCTATCACCCTACCTAACTGCATTAACATAGCACCAAGTCCTTGCAATGATGCATCTGTATAAATATCATAAGAGTTGTCGTTAATCTCTTGTTCAACTCCTGAAAGCTCTCCTCACATGCTTCTGACCATACAAAATGAGTTCTCTGTTTGGTAAGAGCTGTCAACGGTTTAGCCAACTAGGCGAACCCTGCTACAAATCGCCGGTAGTAACCTGCTAGGCCTAAGAAACTCCTGACTTCTTTCACTGTCCTCAGCCTCTGCCATTCAAGGATGGCCTGCACGTTACTCGGATCCACTGAAATCTCTTCCTTAGACATAGTATGGCCTAGAAATATCACCTGATCAAGCCAAAACTCACACTTAGAAAATTTAGCATACAACTTTCTTTCTCTCAATCGTTGTAACACTATCCTCAAATGTTCCTCATGCTCTTCCCTCGACTTGGAATAAACCAAGATATCATCAATGAAAACCACAATAAACCGACCCAAATAATCATGGAATACCCGGTTCATCAAGTCCATAAAAACTGCTGGGGCATTAGTCAAACCAAACGGCATCACTACAAACTTATATTGCTCTTATCTTGTATGTAATGCAGTCTTAGCCACATCTTGCTCAGCCACTCTTACCTGATGGTACCCTGACCTCAAATCAATTTGATCAAACAAATCATCAATGTGAGGTAGCGGGTACTTATTCTTCACTGTCACTTTATTCAACTCTCTATAATCGATACACATCCGTAGTGATCCATCTTTCTTCTTCACAAACAAAATTGGAACTCCCCAGGGAGAATGACTCGGTCGGATAAAGCCTTTGTCCAAAAGCTCTTGGAGTTGCTTCTTTAATTCCTGAAGCTCTGCTGGGGCCATTCAATAAGGGGCTTTGGATATTGGCGTTGTCCCTAGTGCTAGTTCAATACTAAACTCAACCTCCCTGTTTGGAGGCAAACCCGGTAACTCTTCCGGAAACACATCTAGAAAATCTCGAACTACTGGCATCCTCTAAATCTCTGGTTGTGGAACATCACCACTCTGCACTACATGGGCAATATATCTCGAACACCCCTTTCTCAACATCTTTCTAGCCTTTACACTGCTAATTAACATACTCAACTGATTACCCTCTCCAAAACTAAACTTATCTCCATTATCAAGATTAAATCTCGCTTTCTTCTTCCGACATTCAATCTCTACCCCATATCTCCCTAGGAAATCCATGCCCAATATCACATCAAAGTCGGTCATATCAAAAACTATTAGATCAACTGTTAAATCTCTACCTGGGATCACTACAGATTCTTCTAACAATATCTCTTGCGTTAGAACACTAACCCCATCGGGTAACTCTATCTTAATGGGTTGAGTCACTCTAGTAGGTTTCAAACCTAACCTCTTAATCATCCCATATGATATAAAGGAATGAGTGGCTCCTGAATCAATTAAGGCATATAAAGGAACATAATGAAATAATAACTGACCAGTAACGGCTGATGGACTAGCTTCTGCTTCACCCTGTGCCACTGTAAACAAAACTCTATACGGGTGGTGGAAGATGAGCTTTACAATCTCTCATCAAGTGTCCTGGCTGTCGGCACCTAAAACACACCCTCTGGTCCCTCAGACACTCTCCTGAGTGGTTCCTCCCATATTTAGGGCAAAGAGGAAACCCTTCCATTCAGGGCTGCTTATTCTTCCACTCTCTTCTGTTCTGTCTAAACTGAAACTTCTTCTTCTGATTCTTCATTTCTTTACCTTTCACACTCTCTAATTTCTCTCTCTACGGGCGGAGGGTGGCTCACTTGGTCCTCCTGTCGAGGAACCCACTAAGAGAATTTTGTTCTCGAAGATTTCCGACCTCATTGCTCGCCTCAAGGCCTCACTATAAGTTCGAGGGGGATCAGAACTCGTCATTATATCCTGAGCTATCTCCAACTTCAACCCATGTATAAACTTATCTCTTCTTAATGCCGGAGTACTAACTATTCTGGGTGTAGACCTTGCAAGGGAGTTAAATTTCACTGAGTGCTCCTTCACGGTACTAGACCCCCGCTGCAAGCTAATAAATTCTTGGACCTTCTCATGAACTCGGTCCTCTGTTCTATACTCGGCCTCAAACTCTTGCCTGAACTCTTCCTAAGTCATTGTTGCCACATCATGAGTTTCTTCCATTAATTCCCACCAAATTCGGGCATCACCCCGAAACAAGAAACTCACATACCGGATCTTCTCCCAGTCCGTCATAGGGAATAAACCTGTTGTTCGCTCTACAGACCTAATCCATTCTTCTGCTATTACTAGGTCTGTAGTACCCTTAAACTCTGAGGGTTGATGTTGACTGGGAAGACCATAAATCGATTTAACTCTGTTCTGTACCGGTTGTCATCTTTCGACATTAGTAGTTAGTGGTACCTGCATGGGGGTTACAACTCTCCCTTGGGTTTCTGCCAGAACTTGCTGTATAATCCCCCAAACTCTAGCTTCATCCATGGGAGGGGACGTAGCTTTTGGTTGTTTAGAAGGTTCTCCCTCATTCATCACGCCTTTACCACGCTTTTGGGTACTACGCCTCATCTTCAAAACAACCACATTTAATCAATTCGAGAAACACTTATAGTAAGGAAAGAATTAACTCACACAGCCGGCTATCGGACGTCGCAGCGATGAGAATAGTACACTGTCAAATCCCAAAATCTTTGCTCTGATACCAAAAATGTAATGACTGCTTTATACTAGGATACTCATAGAAATATATCAAGTAGAATATATTTATATTAGCAAAAGTAAATAGGCCCAAAATTTTCTTTTATTACATATAAACATTATTTATACAAAACAGAATATCATTTACAAAATGATATTAAAACGGTGGACAGTGTAGCTATTGCTCCTCGCTTGCCAACGCCCATTACTTAGTAAGTAAATCCTCTACTCGACTGTCCCCGTAACTCTTTCTCTTAATTCTTTCCTTACACTTTTTCTCATCTCATTTATTTTCTCTTTCACACAGCTCTCTTTCTTAACTTCTGCTATATGTCACGGCCTCATCTTACCGGAGGCATGGCCGGGTGGAGTTCACACAGCACCAACCTACTCTTCATGACTTTCGGGTGGAAATCATAAAGCACCAACCCGCTTTTCATAACTATCGTGTGGAGATCACAAAGCAACAACCCGTTTTTCGTGTTTTTCTCATTCTCTCTACTCTTAGAGTAGTTCATACACAAAGTTCTCTACTTTTTCTCAATCCACTCCTCAATGCACAAATAATACATATGGATGGTTCTTCTCCACTAATGCACTAATGAAATGCCAACATGCAATGTTGCAAGAATTAAGGTTTACTACTCATGATTCTCTAAGGCATTTCATCAAACAACTAGTGTGCATACATACACTCTACTTTATTTATAGTTCTATCCCTCTCTTGAACCATCCAAAATGGGAGGAAACTCCCTCACATAACTATAATTCTTTTCATAAAAGAACACTCCTATAGAACTTACTCAATCTTCCCAACTTCATCTCAAACTACATCCTCTCATCACATATTCATCACATATTAACACTTCTCATCAACGAAGTGTATTCAACAACCATAATACAAATACTCATCTCAACCCAATTTCTCAATAACATAACATATATCATGCATAAATAAATCTCTACTCAAAGGATTTCTCAAATATCAACTTGGATTGGGATTTACTTACCTTGTAATGGATATATCTTACTAGCACTTTCTTTTCCTTTAGATTGCTTGTCTTTTCTCTACCCTTTAAACAATAAAACCATAAGACTTCAATGTATAAATATATGCAAAACTTCACATCTAAAGCAAGGATTCTTACCTTAGGATGCCTTAGATTAATGTTCTACCAAGATCCAACTAAAAGCCCTCAAAGATCCTTGAAAGATGGAAGAAAGAGTTGAGAGGAAATGGTGAAAGAGTATAGTGGTGGAAGAAGAATGAATGAAGGGTTCACTAAGCTTCAACCCTTTTTAGCTCAAAATATATTCATTCATTCCCATATTGCCCTTGCTCTTTCTTCAAAATTCTATCTTTGTCTTTTCAATCATTACAATCACACCCCCACTCTAACATATTCTCCATAAAATTCTTTTACATTTTACTCCCCACTTTTCCTGCTAACTAAGGGTAGAAAGGTCATTTTGCCCCTATGGAAGAATTCTCTAGAAACCTCAATAAACTTTTCAGCCGACCCATCGCCGCGGCGAAGATAGTTTCGTCACCTCAGTGAAAACTTACAGAGCTGACACTGCAATTACAAAACCAACGTCGTCGCGGCGAAGATCGAAATTCCAAACTTCACCAAAACTCAACCAAAAATCAGGGCAAACACTCAACCAAACCAACTAGGGGCCAACCAACTGAAAATAACAACATACAAGCTCAAATGAGAACAAAGCAATAAACATTCAAACATACAACATAATCTACTATGTACCTCAAGTGGGGCTTTACATAAAACATGATTACAAAGAGTCAATTTACAAAGTAGGATTGGCTCTAGGGCACCTACTCTAACAAAATCTATCCAAAGTTTCTTGGGACATGCGGGGTTCTAAAAAGATTCATCAAGGATTTCTGTAAGATTTCTGGACCACTTTGCAATTTGTTACTTAAATATGCACCATTTGATTTTAATGATGATTGCATGCATGCTTTTCAGACTCTTAAAAGCACTTATTATTGGGGTTCCCGATTGGGAACTTCCATTTGAATTAATGTATGATGCTAGTGATTATGTGATAAGGGTAGTCTTAGGGTAAAGAAAGAATAAAGTTTTGCAAGTGATATAGCATGCTAGTAGAACATTGACTGATGCACAATTGAATTACACTGCCACTGGAAAAGATCTATTGGCAGTTGTTTATGCATTTGACAAATTTCACTCTTGTTTGCTAGGTGCCAAGGTTATTGTCCACACGGATCATTCAAGGCTCAAGCATCTTTTGGCAAAGCAAGAAGCAAAATCGAGACTTATTCGATGTATTCTACTCCTTCAAGAATTTGATTTGGAAATTCGGGATAAGAAAGGGTTGGAGAATGTGGTGGCAGATCACTTGTCAAGAGTTGAGCAACTGGGAAGGGAGGATGAGGAAGAGGTCCAAATTGAAGACACATTTCCGGATGAACAATTGATGAAAATTAAAGAAGTACCATGGTATGCTAATATTGCAAACTACTTGTCATCTCGAGTGCTTCCAATGGATATAACTTTCCAACAAAAGAAGTAGTTCTTTTCTAATTTGAAGTTCTATTTTTAGGAAGAACCTTTTCTATATAAGCATTGTACGGATCAGATGATGTGTAGGTATGTGCCGGAAGAAGAAATGGAAAGCATATTGTGGCATTTTCATGAAAAGGAAGTTGGTGGTCACTATGGAGGGACAAGAATTGCAGCTAAAGTCTTTCAATCTGGATTCTATTGGCCAACTCTATTCAAGAATGCTTTTAGATTTGCTTAAGAGTGTGATCAATGTCAAAGGGGTGGGAATATCTCAAGGAAGAATGAAATGCCCTTGAACAATATTTTGGTTGTGGAACTTTTTGATGTTTAGGGGATTGACTTCATGAAACCCTTTCCAAATTCATTCAGGAACACCTACATTTTGGTTGCGGTGGACTGTGTGTCAAAGTCGGTAGAAGCAGTTGCATTACCTTCCAACAATGCTAAAGTAGTGGTAAGCTTTGTTAGAAAGAATATATTCTCTCAACTTGGAGTACTATGAGCTATTATAAGTGATGGAGGGACGCACTTTTGCAATTGGCAATTTGAAGCTCTATTAGGAAAATATCGGGTGACACATCGAGTGGCTACACCTTACCATCCCTAAACGAGTGGACAAGTTGACTTGTCGAATAGGGAATTGAAGAAAATTCTAGAGAAGATGGTAAATGCCTCGAGGAAAGATTGGTCATGAAAGTTGGATGATGTATTGTGGGCATACCGAACGACATTTAAAACATGAATTGGAATGTCCCCATATTGTCTTGTGTTTGGTAAAGCGTGCCACTTGCCTGTGGAATTGGAGAATAGGGTTTATTGGGCAGTTAAAATGTTGAATATGGAGAATAGGGTTTATTGGGCATACCGAACGACATTTAAAACATGAATTGGAATGACTCAACTCAATAAAATGAATGAGTTTCGCCACAAAGCATATGAAAATGTAAGAATTTATAAGGAGAAAACCAAAAGGTGGCATGACAAGCATATAGTGAAGAAGAACTTTGAAGTGGGTCAGAAAGTTTTGCTCTACAACTCAAGACTTAGACTTTTCCTTAGAAAACTTAAGTCAAGATGGTCCAGACCCTTCATAGTTACTCAAGTTCATCCATATGGAGCAATTGAGATTTTTCATGAGCAAAAGGGCACTTTAAAAATCAATGGGCAAAGATTGAAGCCATACATTGATGGAGCATTGAGTTGCAAGACATTGCCCATCAAGCTTGACATTCCGCAATGAGATCTGAGGAGAAAGTCGAGCTTTCAACTATAAACAAGTGCTTCTTGGGAGGCAACCCAAGCACTTTAAATTTTGTGTTATTTTATGTTTTTGAGTTGTTCTTTTTGATTGAGTTTGTTTAGAATTAGCTATTGTGTGTTAATTTTGTGTTTCAAGTGAAGTTTGGAAGAAAATGCAAACTTCCAGGTTTTTGCCTCGGCGAAGATTTTTCTTTGCCTCGGGGAATTATCCCCTAGAAAGTTAAGGGATGAATTTTTCCAAAACTTATTTGCCACGGAAAAAAATTTAGATCTGAAAATGGATTTTTTAAGAACTTTGCCCTGGTGAGAAATTTTCTTGGTCATGGTGTGGTATGCACTGGAATGTCTATGCAATTTTCTTTTCAACTTCGCCGCGGCGACACACAAGACTGGGCGAGAATTAGATTTTTCCAGAATTTCGCCGTGGTGAAATTTCTTCTTCACCGCAGCGCAACACAATTTCTATATAAACCCCACTTTCTTCTCTTCATTTTTCACAAAACACAAACCCTAGCCTCCAAGAACCCAAATTTTTCTCTAAAACTTTCAACCTTTCCCAAGCATTTTTTGTGCACATATCATCTCCATTACTCCCATAAACACCATTTCACCTCACATTAGCAAGGATTTTGAAGCAAATTTTGAGATTTTTTGGAAAACCCTAGTTTTTCAAGAATTGAGGATCTAGCGATTTGAGCTCAAATTGGTGAAATTGAAAGCTCAATCCTGGTGGGTTTGGTAAGATTTCATGTTCTTGAGCTTTGAATTTAATTAATTTCGATTATTTACATACCTGCGTAAGATTATTGAACCTTACCAAACCCACCAGGATTGAGCTTTCAATTTCGCCAATTTGATCCTACACTTGGGCAATAGCAAAATGTTCAAGGACAAAGTTGGAGGAGCCTCCAAACGTGGGTAAGATTATTGAACCTTGAATCTGATTTTCTACAGATTTAATTTATATACTGTATAAACTGTGATATTATACCCGGATCTTGGTTCTAAGGAACGATCCATGTCATTTATGATTTTTGTTTTCCGCTGCATAAGTGGGTCGTTCACTAGGCCTGCAATCGAACCGAAGATGAACGAACAGGCCCGTTCGAAAATCGTTCGAAAATCGTTCGATAAGCATATTCGATTGTTCATGTTTGAACGAACACAGGATGTGTGTTCGTGTTCGTGTTCGAGTTCGTGTTCATTCGATTAACAAAAAGCTCATTCATGTTTGTTCGATTAACAAAAAGCTCGTTCATAACTCGTTCGTGCTCGTTTGACTAACTTGTTCGACTAACTCGTTTGACTAACTCATAAATACCTGTTCGAATAACTCGTTCGATAACTTGTAAATACCTGTTCGAATAACTCGTTCGAATACCTGTTCGAATAAAAAATATACACCAACTTTCTAATTTTTGCTCTATAAAATAAATATGCAACAATTTATAATTCATACTCATTTAATTCAACATTTGAAAATAAACCAACTCTCTATCTATATTTATATTTTAAATAAATCAATAAAAACTCAGTAAATTAAAATAAATAACCATCATAAATAATAAAACTTCAAAATAAATTAAACAGAACAATAAATCGTTCAAAACAAATTTAGTTCCATATCAAATATGACACAAACAAAAGGAATTTGCATTTTGCATAGACATTACAGCACAACCAAAAGGATTCCAAGGAGTGAACATGCCACTATATAGCATGTACAAAATTATTATCATACATATATTAATCATAAATTAAATATGTTTAATATGTTATGAAATTACCAAAATTATAGATTATCATATATTTATTATCATTACATAAATTATCGTAAATGTTTTAAATGTTTACATATATATTTTGTATCAACACCCATAAATTCATAGTGAAATGGGGGTCTATTATAATACATGATCAATACATATGTGTGATTAATTTATTATATATAATGTGTAATTGTGTATATACAAAATTATTATCGTACATATATTAATCATAGGTTAAATATGTTAAATATGTTATGAAATTACCAAAATTATAGGTTATCATATATTTATTATCATTACATAAATTATCATAAATATTTTAAATGTTTACATATATATTTTGTATCAACACCCATAAATTTATAGTGGAATGAAAGTCTATTGTAATATATGATCAATACATATGTGTGATTAATTTGTTATATATAATGTGTAATTGTGTATATACAAAATTATTATCATACATATATTAATCATAGGTTAAATATGTTATGTAATTACCAAAATTATAGTTTATCATATATTTATTATCATTACATAAATTATCTTAAATATTTTAAATGTTTACATATATATTTTGTATCAACACCCATAAATTTATAGTGGAATGAAAGTCTATTGTAATATATAATTAATACATACGTGTGATTAATTTGTAAATACCTAAATATTTTAAATGTTTACATATATATTTTGTATCAACACCCATAAATTTATAGTGGAATGAAAGTCTATTGTAATATATGAACAATACATATGTGAGATTAATTTGTTTTATATATATATAATATTATCATTACTGTCTACATGTATATTTTGTATCAACACCTATACATTCATAGTGGCATGAGGGTTTATTGTAATATATGATCAATACAAATGTGTGATTAATTTAGGTTTAATTAAGCTATTATATTATTAAATTTGTTATGCTATACATTACTTAATTATACAATATGTTATTTTTATCAATTTACCATACTATATTTATTATTTATTAATTGAAATGCTATCTTATAATATTTAATTATTGATTACATTTAGAAAAATATGAAGCTATTATGTTATTGGATTTATTATATTATATATCACTTGATTATATAATCTATTATGTTTTTAAATTTGTGATGCTATGTATCATAATAATTTATTACTTTTTAATTAAAATGCCATATACTTACATATTTAATTATTAATGACAGTTGGAAAAAAAAAATCCAAACATATTATATATATAAGAAAAACAAAAGTATCATAATATTTTATTATTGATTACCATTAAAAAAATTCATCCAAACTAAATCAAACATAATATAAAAATGAAAAAAAAATTTAATTATAATAATGCATAACATGTTTTTCGAACATAAACGAACGAACAATCGAACGATTGTTTGCGAATGGACAGATCAGTTGAACGTATAGTGTTCGCAAACATAATCTAACGAACAATCTCTATTCGAACTCGATCGAACATATTATCAAATGAATATCGAACTGTTCGCGAACATTATCGAACAGTAATTGAACGAATAACAAACGTTCGCGAACTGTTTGGATCGTTTGCAGCCCTATCGTTCACTAACAGCTTGGGCTCTAACCCAAACACCCCTTGTTTCCAAATACTCCCTTTAAGATATTTTTTAATTCTAATTTATCATTATCTCAATTAAATTCAATTAATATATATTTACAATATATATATATATATATTAACATTTAACGATAATGATAATTTATTTAAATATATGCGAACACATATTTAAATGCAATCTTACTTATTTAATTTTAATATCAAATTAAATAAAGGCTACGACCTCAGTAAATTTAATTGCACTATGAAATTACCAAAATACCCTTTCACCAAAAATTAAAAAAAAAAAAAAAACGAAAACGCCCTTCTTCTAAGCTGGCTCTTAAATTATCTTCTATGTGTGTGACCCATAGGCTCCTTATCATACTAGTAGTGTGTAGTATCGCAATTAATACCAATTAATCGTCTCACTACACACAAACCAAGATTGGCCCCTGACAAAGCATCATGGCCACTCGGTAGATTCGGATTCAGCGAAGCAGCTACTTGTCAACGATATGGTTACCGTACAATACGATCCTTTCATCACCCGTTATCTCAATGAGACCGAGACATAGAAATAGTGTCAACCTTCGGTCACTCTCGATATTATGTATTCAGTTACTGGACCAATGACCTTTATTATTAAACTGGATAGAGCAACAACTCAATCCCACTGTGGCTACAGTTTTAGTGTCATTGCCATTTACTGAATTGCGCTATGAGATAACTTCTCCCGTACCCAGGAGTAATGAATCTTTTATCAATCCACCATAGTCTTGATACACTCCTTGATGTAGCCAATTGCTATCGTATTGATAGCTCTGAATATAACTGCATTGGGCTACTGTCAAACTACACCAATCTGTGCACAAGGCGCTCCAGTGATCTCAAGTCTATGGATCACATGCACCACCATTTGTTAGGGGATTTGTTCCATAGACATTGGGGTTACCATCCATATGGAATCCTCTGGTGGGTTAGTCCAGTGAACTTGCCTACAACAACCACCCATGTGTTGCACTAGGTTGTCACCAAACAACCTTGACAAGTGAGATCAGTCACTGCCTTTTGACAGGGTCGTTCAACACTATGATAACCTTACCGTATTATCTGTGCCCTTACTTCAGAATAATACTAGGGCTACAGACGTTTCTAGAATGGTCACCTTATGTGCTCATAGGGTTCTCACTATCAAGATTTGAAACACTTGATACCCTCGTCATAGTTCTAACATTCTAAGGACATATATCAATACATACAATGATGATTTATGTGATATAGTATAAAATGTCTTTTATTGATCAATGAACGTTATTACAAAGAGTCAATTCTACAATAATTGATTGGCTCTAGGGCACCTACTCTAACACTAATAATAAGCATGTAGTCAGAGTCAAACAATAAGTCCCTATAGCTAATGCAATCACATGTGCTCCATTTCTAACTTGTACGTCCACTTCTCCCTTGGCGAGCAATCTACTCTACCTTAGTCCCTGCACATTGGTACAAATGTGAGTACCACATCCTACGTCAATGATGCTGAAGGAGAGAAGTTAATCTCAATCATGTACATACCTAAAGTTGAAGCGTTTGACTACTTCTTGTTTGCGAGGAAAGCCTTGCAGTGCTTCCTCTAGTGGCTAATGCCACCCTCAGGCTTGAGAGCATCCTATCCCTTGGGCTTGGGCTTGGGATAGGCCTTGGCCTTTCCCTTACCCTTACCCTTACCCTTATCTTTTCCTTTACTAGCAGCAACCAGTAAAATAGGTTGGACTTTTTCATGTCCTACTTCGCAGTCCTAAGCATGTTTAGAAGTTCTGACAGGGATTTCACCATCGTGTTCATATTGAAATTCATTATGAACGGTGAAAAAGAATCAGGTAGTGACTGCATAATTAAATCCACTTGTAAGTCTGCATCCACACCAAATCCCAAAGTCTCAAGCCTCTTTATGTACCCAATCATCTTGAGCAAATTAGGACCAACTTAGGCTCCCTCAGTCATACGACTCCTAAATAGTGTGCTTGACACCTTGTACCTCTCATGATGAGCATTTCCTTAGAAAAGCTCCTTGAGGTGTAGAATTATGGCAGCATTGTCTATATTCTTATGCTGCTTTTACAGCTCAGGTGTCTTTGATGCTAGCATAATGCATTGAACATTATTAGCATCATCAAGGAACTTTTGGTAAGTATCATTTATTTCCTGAGTGGCATTAGGATCAGGCTAAGTCATATAAGGCTTGTCAAGGTTATACAATTTTTTTTTTGGACTTCAGTACAATTAGAAGATTTCGATACCAATTTGAGAAATTGGATCCATCCAACCTGTTTTCCTTTTCGATTATTGATCGCAGGTTGGTATTGCTCATTTTTAGTGAATCTACAAGTGCAGAAAAGTAAAATTTATTACAATGTTTATTATTATTTAATAAGGTCTTTTGTTAAAATATTGCTCCCACTATTGTCCTTAAGCCAATAGCCCTCACTATTAACTCGGGAAAGCCCGTTGGCTTTCCTAGTGGACTGAGATCCCATCCAGCCCATTTCAAACCTTCGCTTTGGTGAACAAGCCAAAATGGGTTGATTAGGTAGGCCAACAAACTTAATCCACACTAGTTGATAGCTCGCACTACCAACAAACCAATCACACAATACAATGACCGAAGCCAATGTCCTCAAGTGTGATTCTCAGTATTAGTAGAGTGGACACTACATGTTGCCACATACACATAAGTGTATTTCTCTACTATGCCTATGATATGCTTATCAACCGTCACTTTGGTGAGCAAGCAAAACATATCATTTAAGTTGACCCATCACCATTAAGGAAAACTCCAATGAGCTTTAACCTCCCACTGGTAGAAGTGTATCCTTTGCTTTGGCGAACAAGGTTCCAACGAACAGTGGTTTGATTAAAGTCATGGTGAGGGAAGGCGTTTTAATTACTGACTTAATATCCTTTATTTGAGGGGTTTTATTTTACGTCTCACCAATTTATTATCTTTGTTAGAATGACATCGATTGGCATTTTATTAAATATTCAACCTTAGCATACATTCTAAGCAAAAAATTAAACGTGTCGGTACATGGCCCACTATGACCGATTTCCTCGAGCCTTGAGGAATCGGTAGCTAAGGATTGGAGTCGAGGGAGACATTGGGAATTGTTTATGAGTGAATCTGCACATGCGACCGTAGAGCCGACAGTGCGAGAGTTTTATGCCAACCTCTTGGAGTGTGAATCTAGTGTTGTGTTTGTGAGGGGTTTTGATGTGGCATTTGATGCGAAGGTCATCAATGAGTTTTATAACCTGCCTAATATTGATCGTAATGATTATGAGGATTTTAGGAAGACACAGTTTGAGGATGATATTATTCTTCCGGTCATTACAAAACCGGATACCACTTGGGAGATTTCAAAAAAGGGCAGGAAGAGCATCAAGGGAACTAATTTGACACCGGTAGCTCAGTTGTGGCAATACTTTATTTGAGCGAGGATGATGTCGGAGAAGCACTATAGTACGGTGACTTATGAGAAGGCATTATTGTTTCATTTTATTGCCATAGGAAAGAGAATGGATGTGGGAAAAATTATCCTAAACAACATTCAGCATGCAGCCAAACCAGGGCGAGGGAGTTACCCTTTTCCACATCTCATTACAGAGTTGTGTACTTGAGCAGGAGTCGAGGCAACTGATGATGAGCCACTTATCCATGATGCCCCAGTTCTCGACTTAGACTATTATCACAGGCATCTTGAACGTCCAACCAGTGAGCAACTTAGCGCCGGGATAAAACGATAGAGAACCACATAAGGCACTGCCACATCATCCAGTTCCACAACCACTATGAAGGAAATGATGCAGCAAGTGATGGGTCAGATGAAACGGATGGCAAAACGTCAGGATTGGCTGGCAGAGCAGACCAAGATGATGTATGACATGCAGAACAGTTGCTTCACCAACCTCAAAGTTGATACTTCAGAATTCCAATGGGATGACTAGGATTCAGAAGAATGGATGGGCTCTGACTCAGAAGAGGATGATACTGAGGGAGAGGAGGAGGCCGAAGAATGAACCTGAACAACTGCTTTTGTATTTTATTTTTGTTTGTTTTAGTTGTTTTTGTGTTTTATTTCAAACAGTGAACCAATTGACTTTTTGTTTTGGATTGTTTAAATTTTGTTTTAGTTTCCTAGTAGTTAAAAAGGCGAGATTAGGATTGTAATATTTTCACATTAGTCAGTGAACTTTTCTAACACAATGGACACCACAGTTTTTCAATTGTTTTTCAGAATTTGGTGATGAAAAAGCCAAGGACGGGTGTGCATGCTGTTGAGTGAAACTTCAACTTCACGGATTAATCAGGGAACTATCTCGTATCTTTGTAGATTTCTTTTTTTCTATTCTTAAATTATGCATAATGTGACATTGGGGACAATGTCATCTTTAGTTTGGGGGTAGGAAAAATTTGAAATTTTTTTATTTGTGTTTATTTTATTTTCATGTTTTGTTGTGTATGCCAATGACGAATTGTATAAATCGATGATGAGAATAGGGTTTTTGGG
Organism: Pistacia vera; assembly: GCF_008641045.1. Lineage (NCBI taxonomy): Eukaryota > Viridiplantae > Streptophyta > Magnoliopsida > Sapindales > Anacardiaceae > Pistacia > Pistacia vera. Next base: position 244,853 of record NW_022196550.1, on the reverse strand, counting down.
ATTTTATTGTTGAAAAATGTTAAGCATTGCTTCAAGTTTATGTTGATTGACTGAATTTTGATTGAGGTTTGTTGAGTGGTTCAGCCACCATTTTCATTATTTCGGCATGCTTAGATTCATTTTATGTGGTTAGGTAAAGTCTTGATAATGTTGGTAGACTCTGGAACCTAGTTTAGAAATGCTTGAGGCGAAATTCTAGGAATGGATATTATTGAGGAAGTGATTTAGGCGATTTTTTTTTTCGGAACGTTTGAGCCTTTCCAGCCGACCATGAATTCTATCCCTCGCTACCCATTTGAACCTTATGAAATCATCGTTGTCCCTTTTTGTGTTCTTGTGCAACCAATAATGCTTGAACCTTTCACCCTAAACACGTCCGTGACCTTTAAGAGAATTCTAAACCTAATGCAAACACAAAGGGCTTGAAGAGTTGTGTGAATGAACTAAAAGATTAGTTTGGGGGTTGTGAGAAGGGCAAGAAGAATAAAAGGGGCAATTAACCTCAATAAAATGATAATTACTATATTCAAAAAAAAAAAAAATTTGAGAAGTGCACATATTTGAGGGTTATAAATTGGTTGACTTTGTAGTGGTGGTTCAGGAAGAAAGAGGAAGTTGAGTTGAGTCTTGATGTTTGCTTAAAGAAAACTAAATTCTCTTGCTTTGTTAATCATTTCTGTTTCTTTTAAGCCCATTAACCAAGCCTAACATTACAAGCCTGTCAAGACCTTCTGATCTTTAGTAATGTCTAATCCTCATTAGTGGAGAGTAGTTCGATACTTAGGCTTATGGAGTCTGCCACCATTTGATAAACTTTGCATTTCTGCATAAATAATCCGGGAAGTCAAAATGTTGATTGAAGTGGGGATTACCTACTCGGGTGACCAATAGAGAAAGATAGTCGATGCAACTATAACTTCTTGGAGTGTTAAACATTTTTCTAGTAATAATTTTTCAACAATCTTTGAGACTTGTTTAAATTCTAGGTAGTTCGTTGTGTTGAGTTGAGTCTAATGTTTTATTTTATTTTCAGTTTTGTTATTTTACGTTATTTTGGGCATTTGTTGTTTTTCTTTCTTTATGATTTGTACCTGATGCTCGAGGACGAGCATATCTTTAGTTTGGGGGTATTTGATAATCCGAGAATTATACCGTTTTTATTAGGCTTTTTGGTCGGATTGTAGATACTTCTTAGTTCGTTTTTGCCTGAATTGCTACTTAATTCTTTACATTTTGTGTTTCGAGCAAATAATGAGCGAATTGGAGTTTCTAGACCCAGAAGTAAGCGGATCTCAGAAGTTGGAAGACTTCTGAAGCAGAGTGAAGCACTATAAAGCTTGTTCCAATGGGAGAGCGTCGAAGATCGAAGATTCAAGCAAAGAAGCAAGCAGAGGAAAATTCTGTAATTTCATAATTCTTCATGAAGGTTCGCCGCGGCAAAAACTATTAAGCGCGAGATTCCATTTTACCTCGTCGCCGCGGCGAAACTCTTTCTTCGCCGCAGCGAAGTCTGCAAATTTTAGTTTTTCCAAAATGCACAGTTTTATTTGAGAAAAGTTTTAGGTCTTTGGGCGAGGTATAAAAGAAAAAACTTTACCATTTTCATGTGTGTCATCCAGTCTTTGTCTGTTCTCATTGAGTTTTGGATAGATTTGATTTTTAGAGAGAAGATTTGAGCTTAAATCTTGTGGATTCTTCAACTAGGGGAGATCTCTACTCTTTTGTCTGCATTTTAATATGTTGAACATTGTGTTTATTGTTTTTCTTGCTGTGTATTTTGATTTAGTTATGAACTAACCCATTTGGGTTAGGGTTTTGATTAAGTTTGGATTTTTATGGGTTAATGAATTGATTATTGCTATTTCCATATTCTATTACATAGATTGTGTGGTTATTCTGTTTTTAATGGAATTTATTTGATGAATATAATGAGATTGAGAAATGAATCGTATTGAGCTTCTTGGGTAATCACCATTGTAGTATTAAATGCTAGAGATAGATTTGAGAATCAATGAAATCAATCTAGGGTTCCCTTAGCTTAATGAAATTGGATCTATTATTCTTCAATTTGTTGGGTGCGGAAGTTTAATAGTGAAAAGTAGGAATTCATAGCCTGAGAAGGTATGTTTAACAACTTAGAGAATTTGATTTACAATTTGTGCATGTGAGTGTGGAATTAACATAGTCCGTAGAATTCATCCATAGAGTCCGAATGAAATCAAGACCCCAACCGTTTGTTAAATTGATATTAGTCTTGCGTTCAAATTCTTGCTTTCATTAATTAGTTTTTAATACTTAGTAAGTTTTGTTTCATAGTTTTAATCTCTCTCATTAATCCAGACAAAGTCGATTCCTCCAACTTGAAAAACACGTAGGAAAATTAGTGCTTAGCAACCAATCCTCGTGGGAACGATACTCACTCATCACTTTATTACTTTGTGCAACTAGTGCACTTGCTATTTATGCATGTTGTAGTACCAGACAACCTTGACATGTGGGATCAGACAGTACCTTCAGGTAGGCTCGTTTGATGCTATGATAGTCTTACCATATTATCTGTGCCCTAGGTCAAGATAATACTCCAGCTACGAACGTTTCTAAAAGGCCACCATAAGTGATCATGGGGATCTCACAATCAAGACTTATCACTGCTTGATTCTCTCATTACTCTTCAACCACTCTAAGGGCATATATTAATACATACATATGAAATATGCTTTACATAATATAATCAATGCTTTTTTATATTGAATATTCATGATCCACATAGTCAATATACAACAAAATGATTGGCTCAGGGGCACCTACTCTAACAACCTACTCTAACATTGTTTGTGTGTGTTTTTACGAATTTCATTTAACTTGAATTATTTTTTCCAAGTTTTATTCGCTATGAGAGGTTCGTTTCTCCAATCTCTGTTATTTACTCATTTTGTTTACGAGTTTAGATTAGGTCGCTAGTTTCGTTTAATTTACGAGTTGTCGTGGTGAACACTTGTAGTTTAATCCTCAAGTTACGACGATGCTTGTCTTTATCTATTACTTTCTTCAAGTAGTTTCGAGGATTTCATCACAAGATGACATCGAGTTATGGTAATGGCCCTATCTCAAGTCTTTGTCATTGAGGTATATTTGAATCCTCCTTGAGGTATCAACGTCAGTTTAAGGCTAAGCAGGTAGCCTTGTTAGAGTCACCCATCATCAAGTTGTGGGGGTGGCCCCCGAGCTCACATTTTGGCGACGTTACCATCCTAAGGACTAAATCCTTAAGTTAGAGCTGGGCATTTGAGACTGGGTCCAAAACCCCAGTCCCTCCACCAGGCCCAAACCCTTTTAATTTTTTTCTTTTTAGTCCCTTGTATAATTAAATTAAACCCCCAAATGTCTCATTTTTTCCACACCACTCAATCTCTTTACTCTCTACTCCAAATTCTCATTCAATTTATATTTATAATTTATAATTTATTCATATTATTTATTTATTTATATTATTCAATTTTTTCTATTTTTCAATATCATCTCTTATTCATAATATTAATTAATTTTTTTCATTTTAATTATTTATTATTTTATCATAAATTCATAATGGATTACCAAAATGATGCATTCGGAGGAACATCACCAAATGAGTTTTACGTTCCATCCACCGAAGAAATGGAAGGGTTCAATCCATTTTCACCCTTTCCTCTAGAGGCAGCAACTGCAATTCAACAATCACATTCGGTCGGGATGAGGTGTAGCCAAACACATGCGAGCTGCAATCAACAGGCACGGGCATAGCCTAATCCCCTCGACCATCAAAAAGGCTCATGTCCAATGTATGGTGACACTTCACCAAATCAAAATGGCCAAAGACAAATTGGGAAGGGGAAGAATCGTGTGGGGTATGTAATTTCTGTGGAACCATTATTGGCGCTGGATAATGCGATGACACTTGGAGAAGAAGCATCCCCAAATAATGCAACTGCCCGGTACATCTTCAACTGGATTTGGTAGGCAAATTCAAACTCAATTTAATTTTAATCCATAATCCTCAACTCTCTCAACATGGCAATACAATGCACATGTTGCATAAGAGGAAATAGCAGGATTCGTAATTGCTACGGACTCTCCCATTTGTTTATTTGAAAATCCTTATTTTATTCACATGATTAAAACTGCATTTTGTCCAGCATATACCCCTGTTAGTAGAAGTACAAGTAGAAGAGATATACTAAAACTTTATAACAAAATAANATTAGTGCTTAGCAACCAATCCTCGTGGGAACGATACTCACTCATCACTTTATTACTTTGTGCAACTAGTGCACTTGCTATTTATGCATGTTGTAGTACCAGACAACCTTGACATGTGGGATCAGACAGTACCTTCAGGTAGGCTCGTTTGATGCTATGATAGTCTTACCATATTATCTGTGCCCTAGGTCAAGATAATACTCCAGCTACGAACGTTTCTAAAAGGCCACCATAAGTGATCATGGGGATCTCACAATCAAGACTTATCACTGCTTGATTCTCTCATTACTCTTCAACCACTCTAAGGGCATATATTAATACATACATATGAAATATGCTTTACATAATATAATCAATGCTTTTTTATATTGAATATTCATGATCCACATAGTCAATATACAACAAAATGATTGGCTCAGGGGCACCTACTCTAACAACCTACTCTAACATTGTTTGTGTGTGTTTTTACGAATTTCATTTAACTTGAATTATTTTTTCCAAGTTTTATTCGCTATGAGAGGTTCGTTTCTCCAATCTCTGTTATTTACTCATTTTGTTTACGAGTTTAGATTAGGTCGCTAGTTTCGTTTAATTTACGAGTTGTCGTGGTGAACACTTGTAGTTTAATCCTCAAGTTACGACGATGCTTGTCTTTATCTATTACTTTCTTCAAGTAGTTTCGAGGATTTCATCACAAGATGACATCGAGTTATGGTAATGGCCCTATCTCAAGTCTTTGTCATTGAGGTATATTTGAATCCTCCTTGAGGTATCAACGTCAGTTTAAGGCTAAGCAGGTAGCCTTGTTAGAGTCACCCATCATCAAGTTGTGGGGGTGGCCCCCGAGCTCACATTTTGGCGACGTTACCATCCTAAGGACTAAATCCTTAAGTTAGAGCTGGGCATTTGAGACTGGGTCCAAAACCCCAGTCCCTCCACCAGGCCCAAACCCTTTTAATTTTTTTCTTTTTAGTCCCTTGTATAATTAAATTAAACCCCCAAATGTCTCATTTTTTCCACACCACTCAATCTCTTTACTCTCTACTCCAAATTCTCATTCAATTTATATTTATAATTTATAATTTATTCATATTATTTATTTATTTATATTATTCAATTTTTTCTATTTTTCAATATCATCTCTTATTCATAATATTAATTAATTTTTTTCATTTTAATTATTTATTATTTTATCATAAATTCATAATGGATTACCAAAATGATGCATTCGGAGGAACATCACCAAATGAGTTTTACGTTCCATCCACCGAAGAAATGGAAGGGTTCAATCCATTTTCACCCTTTCCTCTAGAGGCAGCAACTGCAATTCAACAATCACATTCGGTCGGGATGAGGTGTAGCCAAACACATGCGAGCTGCAATCAACAGGCACGGGCATAGCCTAATCCCCTCGACCATCAAAAAGGCTCATGTCCAATGTATGGTGACACTTCACCAAATCAAAATGGCCAAAGACAAATTGGGAAGGGGAAGAATCGTGTGGGGTATGTAATTTCTGTGGAACCATTATTGGCGCTGGATAATGCGATGACACTTGGAGAAGAAGCATCCCCAAATAATGCAACTGCCCGGTACATCTTCAACTGGATTTGGTAGGCAAATTCAAACTCAATTTAATTTTAATCCATAATCCTCAACTCTCTCAACATGGCAATACAATGCACATGTTGCATAAGAGGAAATAGCAGGATTCGTAATTGCTACGGACTCTCCCATTTGTTTATTTGAAAATCCTTATTTTATTCACATGATTAAAACTGCATTTTGTCCAGCATATACCCCTGTTAGTAGAAGTACAAGTAGAAGAGATATACTAAAACTTTATAACAAAATAAATTATAAACTTAAAAACAAATTTCAAAATTTTAGGAATATATCTATTGCACTTACATCAGACATATGGGCTTGTAGATCAAAAACCGATTTTTTAACTGTTACAGTACATTTCTTAGATCATAATTGGGGTTTACAACAAAAATTGATGGTTTTTAAACCATTATATGAAAAACATAGTGTTGACACTATTTATTTTACAATTCTTGAAGTTTTGTAAGAATATCTATTAACTGATAGAGTTGTAGCACTAATGCTTGATAATGCAGCTGTTAACACCGCGATAATCTCTTTATTTGAAAAGAGATTGGATCCTCGTGGTGAAGGCAAATTTTTTAACCAGAGATGTGCTTGCCACATCATCAATTTGATTGTTAAAGTAGGTTTAGATGCTATACATTCAAAGACGGAGAGGGTGCGCGTGGCTATTAGATTTATCATCGGTGGTAGCAATAAAAGATGGCAGGAGTACATCAAATATTGTAGGCAAGAGGACCCACTGATTCGACCTTTAAAGTTATGTATGGACATGCCTATCCATTGGAACTCCACCTACTTGATGTTGGAAAAAGCTTTGCCAACCGCAAAACAGATTACAGATTTCGTCAACCGGAAGCACTATCCAGAGGAAGTTGTCAGCTATGATGATTGGGCGGTTTGTGAACTTTTTTATTCATTTCTTAAATTTTTTTATGATTCTACTAATACATTAAGTGGTATTTATTATCCGACTACTAATTTAGTGTTAGATATTTTACTTCAAATTGCTAAATCTTTGCTAAATATAGATATAATGACGTTTTAATGGAAATGGTTTCAAAGATGGAAGAAAAATACGAGAAATATTGGTTAGATATTCCATTCTTATATGGATTAGGCCTTGTTGTAAATCTTAGGTTTAAATTACACGTAGTTAACTGTATAATTACTGAGTTAGGCCAGCATTTAGGACATGATTATACGTCTTGTTTGACTGACTTTAAGCAAAAATTGGAAAGCCTTTTTTCTTTATATGAGAACTGGTATAATGGAAGTGGAAGTGGAACGTTCAGGAGAGATGATCAGGACCCTGATGCAGACCTCCGTCAAGGATTCCAACAAGTGGACATATATGGAACATGACAGAAGTAGCAGCTCCAGCTCGTACATACATGGACCAAATGAGCTGAATCGCTACCTACAAGTGGACCTGTCCTACATGACGATGAAGGAGAAACGTGACATGGATATTCTTCAATGGTGGAACCAACATGAAAGTCGATTCCCCATTGTAGTCCAAATGGCACGTGACATTTTATCTGTGCCGGTTTCTACAATTGCATCTAAGTCAACATTTTCAACGAATGGCCAGATTATTGAAGACAGAAGATGTTCTTTAACTGATGAGATGATTGAAGTGATAACATGTTTACGGGATTGGACTCATGCAAAAAGAAGACTACAACAGTACCCTGAAGATCCCGAACTACTCGAACTCTTTAGGAATACAGATTTTAATGATCTAAATATTGTTGACGATGAAGATGAATAATTTAATAAAAAAATTATTTCATTGTTGGTTTTTGTGAAGCGTGAATGTGCGAATATTACATTTATGTTAAAATTAACTATTAATTTATTTATTATTTTTTTAAATTAATTAAACTTTTAGAAACTTATTAATCTACCCCTGAAAATTACTAAAACCCCCTACAAAATTTCATAAAATATAAAAAAAAAAAGATAAGAGGGAAAAAAGAAATTTTGCAAGCCAGGACCGGTCCGGGTCCTAAAATTGCTCATGGGCCTAGGACCGGTCTTAGGCCCATGGGCGACTGGTCCCAAATGGGACCAGTCCCAAACGGGCCCAGGCCCGTGCCTACTTGGGACCGATCCTTGACCACCTCTACCTTAAGTTACCACTGGTTCACTTTCTCGAGCAAAAGATTTCGAGTTACCACAACATCTTCTTTGCTCTTGAAATACAAGCTTCTGCGTAGTCAATCTTTCTCAATACACGACCATGCTAAGACTTGTAATTAACTCTTACAAATTTGGACATTTTTACAACAAATTAAAACAAATTGTAAATGACTTGCAATAAATTTGACACTTGTGCCATATAGATCGAACTTGGTTGAATTCAAAATTACACAGATTGAATCACGACCTTTACAAAAATCACAATGAAAACTAAAAATTACAACGCAAAAATTTGCATTATAGACCGAACTGGTTACTAATAATACCTCTAAAGATGCTCAGCATTTTAAGGTCGGGGAATTCCGGAGCCATTCAAATTTTCCAAGTGAAAAGTTCCTAGTGCAAGCTTCTTAGATATTATGAACAGACCTTCCTAGTTCGATCGTGGGGCTCCGACATATTTTTATCATGCATATTCACAATGTTTCTGCCTTTACGATGTTTTGATGTTCTTCATAATTTTCATTTCAAATATTTCTTAAGTGTCACTAGTCTCCAAACCTATCACAATCCTTTCAAAATATTTTATTTGCATTAAGACCCTTCAATTCATTCAATTCTGCATAAATATCCTACAAGGGCATTTCGATACATTCCTTTGTCATTTTCTATTAAATGCTTTTATATTTTTATTTTATTTTCCATCAAGATTTATCTCCCACATTATCAAGCAAATTATTAAAATCCCAAATTAATTATAAATTAATTTTGCTTTTAGCATTTATCTTTGACAAACCTTTAGTTATGCATTTATCTTTTTCTTTAATAATTATTTATTAATTATAAATTATCTTCCAAGAATATTTATCATAAAAAATCTCAAAATTTATTTTGATTAAAATCATTAAAATTATCCTATTTTTATGTATTTCAAATCCAATGAATCTAGACATGCCTATGTCTAGGTAATTTTATTATTTCAATCGTCTCCCTTTTATTAATTCATTGGATATTTACATTAAATTAATCTCTCCTTTTCAATAATTATATTTCTCAAATGTATCAAGACTTAATTAAGTCTACATTATTTTTTTTACCATTAAGAAAAAGAAAAAAATAAAAAGAATTGAACACTCCTTTTCTATTCTTTAAACATACTTTCACTGTTGAGCTGAATCATGAAGAAAACATATGTCATTGATTGCAATGGTCAATTTTAAGTGAATTTATTGACTAAAATTGTCCAAGGATATTGATTTTGATATAAATGGAAGAATTGTAATATATTAATGAAATATGTTTGATTTTGATTTTGAATAGTTGAAAAAGATATAATTTAAGAAAAATCATATCATAGTATAAATTTCGCTTTAATTGATGATCAATCTTTTGATTTACATTTATTAGAAAGTTGATTTTATACATAAAGAAACCATAAATTCATACGAAAGTATTTGATTCCCAAAAAGCAGAATAAAAGAACACTTTCAACTTACACAATCACATTACTTTCACGAAAAATTTACGTAATCATTTAGAGCTACCTTTAAAATTAAGGACTGACATTATTAGTGGGAAGAGTGAATTATCGTTGCTGTTCAGCAAGTTGATTCGTTAGAAAGCCACTGCCCAACCACTTGAAAGCCAACAATTAGACATTGTTACCTTTGTCTCTTCGCTTTCAAGCTGACACTAATTATTTTCTTCTTAATTTATTGGTCAATATAATTCCTATTTTTGATGTTTTATTAATAATATTTGTAAGTATCAATCTAGCCGGTGGAAAATTGGTCCCTTTCATATTTGGCAGGCCTCGTGCTTTTCTTTTAGAGTTCAAAATTCAGCCCCCAAAGTCCACTGCCCCAAGCAGCGCCAAACTTGTAATAAATATACTATTCTGATTTGATTTATTATGATTTTTATCAAGTTAATATTATTATTTAATTATTGGGTCAACGTATAGTCCTATATGTTATTAACCATTATTGATCTAAAATAATGAGATATATAATCAGTAAGAGTTTTTAAGTTACTATCCAATATATCATATTCTAAAGAGAGCGTGGTTATTTGGTTTGAAGCCATCAACTTTGCTCCTTTATTTTGTTTACTCAATGATACTATGTCCTTTTTTTTTTTTTTTTTTTTTTCATAAATTATGATATTAAATGAAAGTATTTTAGATTATTATAATTTTGCATAATTACTACAACATAAATGTTTTAACTAAAANCTTTCATTTGCCGGGACATTATCTGCTCTTTTTCTGTCGTCCCACCAGTCTTCGACTACCTGAAGTAGAGAGTAAGGGCTGGTCTTCATCTCGGAAAGAAGCTAGCATGGGTGTCTCTTCATTGTAGTAGCTTTACCCGGACCGGCACGAACGGACTTTATTTGATCTGATCACCATTTTTCTATGCGAATGCTCGATCTCCTACTTGTGTAGAACGATCTCAAAACACTGACCTTTTTTAGGGGACAGGTAGATCTGTACCACTTTACGTTGCTAACCTCTTATTCTCCTCCTATCTCCGAGCTCCTCTTGAATCGAGGAGTTAAAGCTCAGCTAGGACAGTTCCTCTCTCCGATGGATGGGCGGGGAATAGGTTCATAGGCGAGCAAATAGCTTTCATAGTCGGAGTCGGGAATAGTCTCCATCCCTAGTCGAGCTCTTGGTCCAGACCAGACGAGTTGCCATTTCCCCTTTTCTTACTTAATCTGATTGATTTGATTGAATACCATATTCATATTAGTATATTAACTAGTTAAGTAATACTGAGTAATACTAGAAACGTGCCAACCAGTGGGAGAAAGCTTAGGAAAGTTCCCTCCGCATCGATTCCAACCTCCAGAGCTTTTGGCCTTTGTTTGCCTGTCTACCTAGGGTTAGGGTATCCTTGCCTTGCATCATCCCATCCTTCCATAGAAGATGTTATGTTTAAGAATAATATGGGCGCTAGTTCAACTTTTTCTTTCGTTTGCTAAGTAAATGTATTGAACTCGCCAAGAAGGTAAGGTTCCGATTACAAGTATGGACCTCCTTGCCTCCCAGTCCTTATTTTTAGCCAGTTGGAGAGCAATCCAGCCCATAAAATGGAAGTGCTTCTGTCTTACAGGCATTACCCTCGTGCTCTTTCTGATGCCCGGCTAGTTACAATTGAAGGTGGAGTAGCTTTGCCTTTACCTTCGCTTTTCGATCCAGTTAGAGTTGTAGTGCCAGTTTCCAGCCTTCCAATAGGCTGCTTTTTCCCTCAACCCACCCCATAATAAGAATACTATGATATGCTTAACTCTCTATCTTGTCTTGTAGCAGGGCACTTTTTCTTCTCTTGCAACATGGAATGAAGTGTATTACTTCTGCTTGCTGATGAACTAGAAGTCTTTATGCATTTTTCTTTTATTCCGCTGATAGTGCTAGCATTGCTGTCTATTACTAGTTCCGACAGTACTCATCCTTCCTAAGGGATTTTTTACTATTGATCTGGTTATTATAGGGTTAGCTCTCTTTAAGCGAAGAAGTTGTTGCTAACTTGATTCGCTACATGAGGGAAAGTCAGCAGGTAGTGCTTTCGCGTGGAGATGGTCTGTGTCTGTCTTTGACGAGAATCCGATTTTCAATATGAAATTAGCACAAGCACAAGAGCAGATAGGATGAAAATGAGTTTCAACAGCTGCCTCCTCGAAAAAGTGAATCATAAAAGGCACAACTAAAAAAGGAGTACTAAAAAGGGATGCTTTCAAGCTTGTTGAAGGGGCCCTCCTCACCACTCCCCTTCCCCCCAGTCACCTTTGATGCTTTGACCGGGGGCCTCCTTTTCCTTTTTATGTTATGATAAGAGAGACTACACCTTCATAATGCTTTACTTTATTGTTTGGAAGACAAATAAGATCAGAAAGGCCATCATTAAGGCAAACAAGGCAATAGCTTCTGTTAAAGTAAAGCAAATCCCAAGATTGCGTAACCAAACAACTGTTTTGCCAATGAAGGATTTCTTGCTACAGAATGGATCAACGAACTGAAGACATTTCCAATGCCGACTGCCGCTCCCGCTAAAGCAATTGTAGCAGCTCCCGCACCGATTAATTTAGCACCCTCTAACATTTTTCTAATATTTAGATTTTAATTAAAAAAGAAAGTTTTCAATTTCTTTGCGTCCTTGTCGATTTGGTTTTCGAATCTGCATGATTTTCTATCTTGTATCGAAATCGATGAAAGGTGGAGTCGAAGCTACTCGATCATTCAACAGGGACAGCTGGAATCTACGCTAGGATCCAACCTGCGCTACCAACTCTCTTCTCTTATGATATTTATATTTGTGCGGAAACTGACCCTCACCTGACAAACTGACTAAAGTTGCCGAAGCTTGGCTTGCCCCGTGGAACCCGTCAGCCTTTAAAAAGACTGTGCCATCAACCAATGTGGCCTTACCCAGAAGTTGTAGTTGGACTAACGAGACTTTTCCGAGATTATCAAGCGTGACTAAAGGGAAATCCTTGTTCGAAAAAGAAATGGAGGGATAGAATCCTTGTAAGTCAGAAGCCTGTCAAGGGCATTAACCAGTTCGTTGGGGTTAAGACTTTTGTTCGTGTTATCGAGCGAGTACAAAAAACAAAGGAAGAAGCATTTTTTCCATTCTCGAATCCTGTATTCTACTCTATAAGGCGAGTAATCTCATCAGAAATTAAGAATGTTCTTTTTCTTTCTTTCTATATTGGATCCAGTATTTGGTGGGCATCTCAGCCAGAGCTGCTGAATGTAAGTCAAATCATAAGTAAAGCATCGGCTTATCCAGATATTGTTATTGTAGACGGGATTGGAGAGATTAGTATGATTAGACAACATTGTCTAGAGACAATTGAGTCAGCATATAAAGAAATTCTTGACACACAGATGAAAATGCTTGAAAACGTATAGCAGAAGGAGATGATCGAGGCAGCAGTTGAGGAATTGCAAAACGAAGATATGACTGCGATACTTTTATTCCACCTGGTGACAGGTCTCCTCCTAGTACTCCCACAGTTGACTTTGGTGAATCTTCCATAGAGTCCAGCAAAATGAATTCCGATTCTCCAGCCTCGGAACCTCTAGGTTTTGATAAACGGGTTCATAATGAAGTTGCTACTGATTCCCCCCTTTCTGCCCCTCCAGGATTTGAGCAACAAAAATCATGGCCTGATGATTGTGAAGAAGAGGATAACCCTACAACGCCAATATCTTCTCCTGAGTTTCATCATGAACTGCTTTCATAACCGTATGACCTCCTCAAGGCCCCACATTCTTTCCAGTTTTGACTATATAAATAAATAAAGCAAGCAATTCATAAGCTTAAGATTGAGCTAACCCTAGCTGCATCTATCTTTGATTTCTTCTCATCTACTGTGCTTCCATAGAAAATGAGTTTGGTAATGAGAAGAAATGGATAATCAAAGATGGATAAGGAAGATCCAAAAGAGTTGAAGCATCGACAGACTTAGTTTTTGATCTACAAAGTTTTAGAGAAAGCAGATTATTCTAGCTCTCGAAGAAAAACCTCATTTCTCCGTATCAGATTATGCAGACTAAAGCTCAAGATTGGGAAGAAATTTAAAAAGCTAAGGAAGAGCATGTTAGTAAGCAGTGCATCTATAGCAAGAGTGTTGATTCAATTCAAAGCTTGGAAGAATATATTTTTTGGCTTCGGAGACACGATTTCCACTCTTCCTGAGCCTCATCATTTGTTCTCTTAAACCTTTTTTTTTTTCTTTTTCTTTTTGCAATTTGTTCTCTATCTTTTTTCCAAGAATTAAGTAACACAGACAATGTTTGCGTTACTGCATTCTATATATTTTGATTTCATGTTTTTGTCTTCTGGCAATAATGATGCTATCTATAAAGCTTGTTCAACAATATGATACATGTAGAGAAAGCGAGTTTCTATCCACGTACAATATAATTGTCCGTTTTTAGATATATTTATCTTGATATATATATTTATATGATTGAATATCTTTTTATAGTTTAGTAGCTGCATTTAGATTAGACATGAATACATTTACACATGACTTAACTAAGTGTGTTTAACTGGCGCAATTGAGGTACAGGTTTGCTACATGTACATGCTTGCACGAACACACTAGCTGTCTTTCACTCTTGCTTAATTGATTCTCACTCAAATTCAATCAAATTAAATACATGCTTCAGATTTTACCAACACCCACAAACAAACAGGCGATATAACATATCAAGGGAAGCTTGAAAAAAAAAAGTTAAAATCAAACAATTAGGGGTCCTATTTATGAAATACTAGATGGAAGGCCTGCGCACTCGGCGTGTATGTTTATTGGATGTTTTTGAAACAGTTTGTAAACAACTTTATTGTAATGATATAAACCAATTATATTTAGGCATAACAATTGTTAAACAATAACAATTTTTAAGCATATTTTTTCATAGATCATAATATTATAGGTGTTGTTGGATTTGATTATGAGTAATAGTGAGAGAAAGATAAAGTAGAATATAGATAATAATCAATAACTTGAAGTGAAATTTATCAAATATACTTTTATTATAAAGGAAATAGGTACATTGTGTTAGAATAGGTGCCCCTAAGCTAATCATATTATTGTATGTTGACTCTATGGATCATGGATATTCAATATATAAAAGGCATTGATTATATTATGTAAAGCATATTTCATATGTATGTATTAATATATGCCTTTAGAATGGTTGAACAATGAGGAGAGAATCAAGCGGTGATAAGTCTTGATTGTGAGATCCCTATGATCACTTCACATAGCCATTCTAGAAACGTCCGTAGCTAGAGTATTATCTTGACCTAGGGCACATATGATACAGTAAGGTTATCATAGCGTTGAATGATACTACCAAAAGGTAGTGACTGATCTCACATGTCAAGGTTGTTTGGTGGCAACTTGGTACGGTGCATGTGTGCTTGTGATTCACGAGTTCATTAGACTGACCCATCAAAGGATTCCATATAGATGGTAACACCAATGTCTATGAAATACATCCTCTAACAGATGGTGGTGCATATGGTCCTTAGACTTGAGATCGCCAGAACGTTGTGTGTACATATTGGTGTAGTTTGACACTTACCAAAAGTAATCCTGATAAGGTTAGCAGTATGGGAGTGATTGGCTACATCAAGAAGTACATCACGACTATGGTGGATCGACAAAGTATTCATCACTCCTGTGTACAAGAGATATTATCTTGGTGAGATTCTGCTGAAGGACAACGACCTTGGAATTTGTGGCCACATTGGAATCGAGTTGAAGCTTGATTGGTCGATTGGTTCGATAACCAAGTCTGAATAGGTCAAGGTGGTTTATATTTGAATCCGACATTACTTTATGCTTCAAACCTTGATGAGATCATAGATGATGAAAATGATTTGATTGCTTGGTAACCATGCTATTGACAGGTAGCGAATTTGCTGAATTCAAATATGTTAGGTGGCCTTGATGCCTTACCATAGGTAAATCTTGATCTATGTGTAATGAGACGATTGATTGGGTGTCAATCATGATATTACACACTACCGAGATAATAAAAAGCCTTCGGGTGACACACATAAAAGGCAAACTAAAGAAGAGATTATGTGAGCGGTATTTTTGTCATTTATTAACAAAGGGGTATTTTGGTAAATCTTACAGAGCAATTAAATTTGCTGGAATGGTTGTTGCTTGGATCCAATCCCGTATTGGATTTAATATGTAAGATTGGTTATTTATTTAAATATGTATATTGCCGTTTATATATTGTAAATAAATAAACCGTCGATATATATATATATATATATACATAGGTGTATATATGTTTTAAATATTGAAATAATGTTATTAATGGATAAAAATAATAACGGGGAAATACCCGGGATATGATTTTGTTCTGGAATCATGGACACTAATGAAATATTTAGTGGAAGGGTATTTTTGTAAATACACCTTCAAGGGATGTTAGGGCAACCCTATGAAAAGGCACTTTTCCCTAAAATCAAAGAACACTCTCATTCTTCCCTTTCTTAGCCGTGGTGAGTAAATGGTTCATTGAGAGAATTTTCTCTCAACCCAAATCTCACTTCTTCTTTAGTCTTCACATCAAGATCTAGTAAATCTCTTGTGTTGATCCTTGCCTTTGTGTGGATACCAGTGGTTCGGTCCTATACTTGGATCATGAGCATTTTTCATCTGGATCCTGAAAAAGTGGTGGAGCCTCCAAACGTGGGTATGGGTCTAATTCTTTCATGGGTCTTATTTATTGTATAGCATATGAACATCGTCATACTCATATTTGTGTTTCGAGGCTTAATAGTGTTTAATCGATAAATTTTTGTTTTTCCACTGCATCGGTTACAACACTAACACATTGGTTTTTCACTTAGTGAAGTAGATTTGGATGATGTTGATGGTGTTTATTTATTTATTTATTTTCTTAAGATTTTTCAGTTCCTTTGCTGCAAATGTATACTCCCTTGTATTTATATCATAAATAATACCATGGCAGATTGCAGATGTCTAACATCTGGTCAATGACTTCTTTGAGTTTTTGGCTAGCAGCATGTAGATCGTCTAAGTTGGTGTCAACTTTTTGGAGAACGTTCGTCAATTTCAGCGTTGCTTTAACCATTTCTAAATCAATTGGGGAAACAAAATGCAATCAAATTTTATAAATATATGAAAGTGGTACATTTACACAATTTCTTATATTTGTTTGGAAATAAACATAACATGAATTTGTAAATATAAACATGAAACGAACTTTCGACATACCAAGAGAGGATTTTTTTTGGTTTTTATTTTACTGGAAATATGTATTACTGTTTCATTTGACGTTTTATGATTCTATGTTCATACCTTTTAGTTTCTTTGGTGGAGAATTATTGTTGCTGGCGTTGTTACTGATTTTATTGTAGATTCTTTTGGTTGCGATGTTCTGTCAGCCATTGTCAAATTAAGCTGGGGAGATGCAACAAACAATGAAAATGTATAATGTTTGAAGCAATTTAAATGGGTGATTAATGTTAGAGGATTATTATATGAGAATATGATACGAAAAGGTGGAAAATGAATAGACAACTGCTAATAAATAAACATGTTGATTGAAAAAGTGTAAATAACTATTTGCATAATGGGATACAAAACGGTAGTAGACTATTCGCGCAACTTTAAAGGAAAGGGTAATAAATATTTTGTTAAATATGCAAGTTAGAGAACATTATAAGGAGAGATTGATGTCAGTGGTAAACATGTATATGACATTTATGCAATATGGTAAATCATACAAATAATAACAACAAGAAATGTCATGTTGATGCCATAATATATTAATTAATAGTTAATGATGGTTCGGCATGGGATTGTAATACCCAAGATGTCAAAGGTATGTTCCCAATCAAAATAGTCATTTAGATGTTAATTTTATGTTAAAAAGCATAAAATCTAACTAAGGACAAAATAGTCAATTCATTTTGCAATAGTATTACTCAATTATCCATAAAAAGGTATTAGGGGAAAAATAGTCATTTTACCTATGGATTAGCATTGCAAAAAGTCAAGGATGAGTAGGGTTAATTGCATTTAATGACATTAATTAACTAATAATTATGTCTAGTGTCAAATGACTAAATTGCCTTTATATGAGAAATTAAGTACTTATGAGTTAGATAACTAAAATAGTTGAGCCAATAAGGTAATTATATGTTATAAGGGAGTTGAAAATGAAAATTTAATAAATTTTATCCATAAATTTCGTTTGAGGGAGAAGGAACCATTTTCTTCAACCTTTCACAATTTTCTCTCAAATTCTACCATAACTTCTCTAATCCAAGTTTTCTCTCTCTATAGATCAAAGAAGATTGGCCTAATGTTCTTCAAGGGAGCAAGAATTGTGGGGAAATTTCTTCAAAAAGGTAAGGAAGAACCTCCCATGACTTTAGGGATTATGCTAGGGTTTGTAGATTTTAATGAAACCTTAAATTAAGGCTTTAAGGCAGAGAATTAGTTGATGGCAAGTGTAGCTGAACTCATTAATGTTATTTATTGCCTTGAATTTATTATACATGAAGTTATAGCCATTTATGTTTTATAAGTTTTGTATTTAATTAAAGAAAATGAAGTATTGATGTTGATTGTGGCAAAACTTATAGTATTGGAGGCCACATGGTGTTGAATGGTTGCTATTAGAAGTGTTGATGTGTTTTTTTATTTAACTTACAATGTTATAGCAATGATAAAGGATCATGGGAATTAGGTTTTACACTTCCTTTTTTTGGAGTAGGTGCCCAAGAGCCAATCAATTATTGTGGAATTGACTCTTTGTAATAATGTTTATTAATCAATAAAAAGGCATTATCTACTATATCATGTAAATCATAGTTGTATGTATTGGTATATGTCCTTAGGATGGTAGAACCATGACGAGGGTATCAAGTGTTTCAAATCTTGATAGTGAGAACCCTATAAGCACATGTGGTGGCCATTCTAGAAATGTCCGTAGCCCCAGTATTATTCTTACCAAGGATATAGATAATACGGTAAGGCTATCATAGTGTTGAACGACCCTGTTGAAAAGCAGTGACTGATCTCACTTGTCAAGGTTGTTTGCTGACAACCTGGTGCAACACATGGGTGCTTGCTGTAGCAAGTTCACTGGACTGACCCACCAGAGGATTCCATAAAGATGGTAACCCCAGTTTCTATGAAACAAATCCTCAAACGAATGGTGGTGCATGTGATCCTTAGACTTGAGATCACCGGAGGTCTTTGTGCACCAATTGGTGTAGTTTGACACTAGCCTAATGTAATTCTATTTAGAGCTATCAATACGGTAGTGATTGGCTGCATCGAGGAGTGTATCAAGACTATGGTGGATCGACAGAGGATTCATCACTCCCAGGTACAGGAGAAGTTATCTCACGGTGTATTTCAGTTAATGACAATGATAGTAAATCTGTGATCACATTGGATTGAATTGTTGCTCAATCTAATTTATTATTCTGGTCATTGGTCTAGTAACTGAATACAAATATATCGAGGAATACTGAGGTTGACACAATTTCTATACCTCAGTATCGATAAGATAATATGATGAAAGGATTTGATTACATGGTAACCATATAATTGACAGGTATCTATTTCACTGAATCTGAATCTATCGGATGGTCATGATGCCTTGCTAGGGGCCAATCTTGGTCTGTGTGTAGTGAGACGATTGATTGGTGTCAATCACGATATTACTCACTGTCAGTATGATAAGGAGCCTGTTAATGAACGACCCACTTACGCAATGGAAAATAAAAACATAAATGACATGGATCGTTCCTTAGAACCAAGATCCGGGTAGAATATCACAGTTTATACAGTATATAAATTAAATCTACAGAAAATCAGATTCAAGGTTCAATAATCTTATGCACGTTTAGAGGCTCCTCCAACTTTGTCCTTGAACATTTTGCTACCGACCCAAGTGTAGGATCAAACCAACGTAGTCCACACGAAGATAATCGCAAGGAACTAAGAAGGGATTTGCTAGATCCTCTTTAGCCTTAAGAACAAAGAAGAAAATCAAAGAAAACTTTGATTCTTTGCAAAAGCAAAAATGGTGTGAGAGTGAGAGTGTTTTGGGGCTGTGTATTTTTCTTTTCAATGAAATAGTGATGAATAAAAACTATCTCTCAACATTTTTCAATTAACACTTTTCTTTTATAGTGTTATTTTACTTGCCCTATTCCCATATGGAATGGGCTTGGGCTCCAACCCAAACACCCCATGTTTCCAAACACCCCCTAATTAGATATTTATTTTAATTCATCAGTATCTTCAATTAAAATCAATTAATATATATATATATATATATTAACATTTAACAATAATGATAATTTATTTAAATATATGCGAACACATATTTAAACATGATTTCACTTATTTAATTTTTCTAATAAATTAAATAAAGACTACGACCTCAAAAAATTTAATTGCACTATGAAATTACCAAAATACCCTTATGCCCAGAAAGAAGAAAACGCCCTTCTTTCTTCTTGGCTCTTAAATTATCTCCTATATGTGTGACCCATAGGCTCCTCATCATACCGGCAGTGTATAGTATCGTGATTAACACCAATTAATCGTCTTACTAAATACAGACTAACATTGGCCCCTAGCAAGGCATCATGGCCAACTGATAGATTCGGATTCAGCAAAATAGCTACCTGTCAACGATATGGTTACCGTACAATTCGATCCTTTCATCATACATTATCTCGATGAGAAAAAGGCATAGAAATAGTGTCAACCTTTGGTTACTCTCAATATTATGTATTCAGTTTCTAGACCAATGACATGTATCATAATCCGGATAAAGCAACAACTCTATCTCACTGTGGCCATAGTTTTAGTGTCATTGCCATATACTGAATTGCGCCGTGAGATAACTTTCTCCCGTACCCGAGAGTGATGAATCCTCTTTCTATCCACCATAGTCTTGATACACTCCTCAATGTAGCCACTCACCACCGTATTGACACCATCTAATAGAACTGCGTTAGGCTTGTGTCAAACTGCACCAATCGGTGCACAAGGCACTCCGGTGATCTCAAGTCTAAGGATCACATGCCACCACCATTCGTTAGAGGATTTGTTCCATGACACTAGGGTTACCATCCATATAAATCCTTTGGTGGTCAGTCTAGTGAACTTTGCTGCGTTTATTCGCCTACAGCAAGCACCATGTGTTGCACCAGGTTGTCACCAAACAACCTCGATAATGAGATCAGTAACTACCTTTCGACAAGGTTGTTCAACACTATGATAGCTTTACCGTATTTCTGTGCCATTACTTCAGAATAATACTGGAGCTACGGACGTTTCTAGAATGGCCACCATATGTGCTCCTAGGGTTCTCACTATCAAGATTTGAAACACTTGATACCCTCGTCACAGTTCTACCATTCTAAGGGCATATATCAATACATATTGCAATAATAATGATTTATGCGATATAGGATAAAATGCCTTTTATTATTGATTAATGAACATTATTACAAAGAGTCAATTCTACAATAATTGATTGGCTTTAGGGCATCTACTCTAACAATCTCCCACTTGCACTATAGCCAATCATTCATGTATTTAATACCAAATGATCTCAAGTGCCTTTCATGCTTCTGTGCGATAGAGGCTTTGTTAGTGGATCTACGAGATTGTCATCAATATGCACTTTACTATCTGCACGTCTTTCCTCTGAACTATCTCTCTAATGAGATGGAATCGTCTGAGATGTGTCTGGACTTCTTATAAGACCGTGGTTCCCTGGCTTGAGCAATTTCTCCATCGTTGTCACAATAGATGTCTATAGGATCAACAATCGTAGGAACCACACCAAGTTCAGTGATGAACTTCTTAATCCACTGCCTCCTTGGCAGCATCTGACAATGCAATATACTCAACCTCCATTGTAGAGTCTGCTACATTGCATTGCTTGGAGCTCTTAAGCTCACTGCATCGCCATTGAGACAAAATACAGGCCCTGATTGTGATCGATATTATCATTGTCCGTTTGGAAACTAGCATCACTGTAACCTCTTACAGTGAGCTCATCTTCCCCTCCATAAACCAAAACATATCCTTAGTCCTCTTCAGGTACTTAAGAATATTCTTGACACCATCCAGTGACCACTCACCTGGATCCGATTGATATCTACTACAAGTGCTCAAAGCACATGAGACATCAATCTGAGTACATAGCATGGCATACATGATAGATCTAATTATTGATGCATATGGGATCCTCTTCATCCTATCTCTCTCATCTTGTGTTTTGGATACAATTCCTTAGAGAGATAAACAACCATGTGACATCGGAAGAAATCCTTTTTGGATTCTCCTACTGAATCTTTTCATACCTGTCAATATACGCACTCTTACTTAGCCCAAGCAACCTACGCGATCTATGACGATAGATCTTTATTCCAAGGATGTAGGCTCTTCCCTAAGTCCTTCATGGAGAAGCACTTGGATAACCAATCTTTACCGACTGCAAGTTCGATATATCATTCCCGATCAGGAGTACGTCATTGACATACAACACTAGGAATGCTACTGCATTCCCACTCACTTTCTTGTAAACACATGGCTCATCTTCATTCTTGATAAAACTGAATCTTTTACAGCTTCATCAAAACGAATGTTCCAGCTCCTTGAAGCTTGCTTGAGTCTATAAATGGATCTCTGTAACTTGCATATCTATTAGCTTGACTATCAAGAACGAAACCATCAATTTGTGTCATATACACTCCTTCTCAAGGTTTCCGTTTAGGAAAGCAGTTTTGACACCATTTGCCAAATCTCATAGTCATGATATGCAGCAATCGCAAGCCTAATCCGATGGATTTAATCATGCAATCAGTGAAAAGTGTTCTTCATAGTCAATGCCATGAATTGTTTGAAACCTTTGGCAACCAGTCGTGCTTTATAAGTATGCACTTTGCCATCCATGTCAGTCTTCTTCTTGAAGACCCATTTACACCATATGGGTTTTACCCCTTCAGGTGGTTCCACAGAAACCATACCTGTTCTGGTACATGGAGTCCTCTCAGATTTCATGGCTTCAAGTCATTAACGGAATCTGGATCTGATATGCGTCTTCGTAGGTTTCTGGGCATCGTCTTGTTAGACTAGTACATCATCATGTTGAGTCACAAGATAACGTATCTCTTGGCTCATGGCGTACTCTCCTAGATCTACGTAGCTCCATTCTACCTGAGGTGGCTCACTTTGATCCACAAGTTGTGGAGTAACCCTTCTCATGATGTTCAACCACTTCTTGTGGCACATCATTCCGTCCTTCGTCTAGTATATTTTGTGGTTTTAGAACTTCATCGAGTTCTACTTTCTCCGCACTAGTTCTTCTTAGAAAATATTTCTTTTCTAGGAAGACACCAGATCGAATAACAAAATTTTGCGCTCTTTTGGGTGGTAGAAGTAGTATCCTTTGGTCTCATTGGATACCCACAAATATACACTTACAAGATTTTGGCCCAGCTTGTTCGAAGTCAATTTCTTAACATAATCTTCACAACCCCAAATCCTTAGATAAGACAAGTTGGGCTTTCACCCACTCCATATGAGATATGGAGTCTTATTTACAAACTTTGACGACATATAGTTCAAAACGTGAGTCGCAGTCTCAGAGCATAACCCTAGAACGATCAAGTAAATCACTAAAACTCATCATGGACCTAACCATGTCAAGTAAGGTCATGTTCCTCCTTTCAGACACTCCATTGTGTTGGGGTGTATAAGTAGGGCTGAGTTGTGATACTCCCCACATTCCTTCAGGTATTCTGAAAACCCTAAGCTTAAGTATTCACCTCCTCGATTCGACCGAAGAGCTTTAATACTTTGCCCAACATATTCTGTACTTCATTCCTGAATTCCTTGAATTTATCAAAGGATTCAGTTTTATGTCTCATAGGTAGACTAACCATATCTACTAAAATCATTAGTAAATGTGATGAAGTAATAATGCACCTCTGCTTCAACTATTAGTGGACCACATACATTACTGTGATGATGTCTAACAACTCAGTAGCCCTTCACTTTGCTTGTAAAGGAGACTGGTCATCTTGTCTAATAGGCAGCTCACATACCCAAATGACTAAAATGAAAGGGTCCAAAACTCTATCCCTTTGAAGTTTTGCAATGCGGGTCTTATAACATGACATAATCTACAGTGCCAGAGATATGTCTAGTTTTGATCGCTATGTTTAGCTTCTTGGTTTCAATATTGAGAATATCTTTATTGTTTAAATCAAGAACATATAATCCATTATATAACCTGCAATTCCAAATCGAATACCATTCAAACTAAAGGACAACAATCCATTAGATATCTCAAAATGATACCCTATATATCCAAAGTGGATACTGAAATAATATTTCTAGATATACAAGGTACGTGATAATAGTTATGTAGTTCCAATAACAAGCCCGTAGGAAAAGACAAAACGTAAGTCCCTACAGCCAATGCAACACATGTGCTCCTTTCCAACTCGTAGGTCCACCTCTCCTTAGGCGAGCACTCTACTCTACCTTAGTCCCTACACATCAGTATAAATGTGAGTACCACATCCTATGTCAATGACCCAAGATGTTGAGAGAGAGAAATTAATCTCATCATAAAATACTGAAGTTGTAGCCTCAACTTCTTCTTGCTTGCGAGGAATCCTGTAGTGTTTCCTCCATGGCCAGGCTTGCCACAAAGAAGTAGACTACCTTGCCCTCCTTATGCCACTCTCAGGCCCAAAAGTAACCTGTCCTTTGGGCTTGGGCTTGGTTTGGCCTTGGCCTTACCTTCCATTGCCTTCTCTTACTGACAGCAACCAGTAATAGGCTTAGACCTTTTCAAGTCCTGCTCTGCAGTCTTTAACATGTTCAAAAGTTCTGACAGGGTTTTCTCCATCGTGTTTCATATTGAAATTCATTATGAACAAGCATAAGAGTCAGGCAAGGATTGCAGAATTAAATCCATTTGTAATTCTGCATCCAAGCCACATCCCAAGTCTCAAGCCTCCTATGTGCTCGATCATCTTGAGCAATGAGGACCAACTTGTCACCCTCAGTTAGATACTCCCAAACAGTGCTTTCGACACCTTGTACCTCTCATGTCGAGCATTTGTTTCAAAAAGCTCCTTGAGGTGTAGAATAATGGAAGAAGCATCCATATTCTCATGCTGCTTTTGTAGCATTGAACGCTATCACATCATCAAGGAACTTTTGATAAGTATCCTTAACTTCCTAAGTGGCATCAGGATCAAGCTCAGCCATGTATGGCTTTTCAAGGATATACAATTTCTTTTCTGACTTGAGTATAATCCGAAGATTACAATACCAGTCTGAGAAATTGGATCCATCCAACCTGTTTTCTTTCTCGATTATCGATCACAGGTTCATAATGCTCATTTTGGTGAATCTACAATTGCAAAAAGATAAAGTTATTATAAAGTTCATTATTATTAATATGGTCTTTTATTAACGATGCTCCCACTATTTTATACTCAAGCCAATAGCCCTCACTATTAACTCGGGAAAGCCTGTTGACTTTCCTAGTGGACTGAGATCCCATCTGACCCATTTCAAACCTTCACTTTGGTGAACAAGCCAAAATGAGTTGATTAGGTAGGCCAACAAACTTAATCCACACCAGTTGATCGCTCCTACTATCAACCTCAAATGCGAAAAAGCCAACAAGCCAATCACACAATCCAATGGCTCCAACCATTGTCCTCAAGTGTGATTCTCAGTATTAGTAGAGTGGACACTACATGTCACCACATACACATAATATGTGTACTGCTCTACTATGCCTATGACGTGTTTATCAACCTTCGCTTTGGCAAACAAGCAAAAACGTCATTTTAAGTCGACCCATCACTATTAAGGAAAACTCCAATGCATTTTAACCTCCCACTAGTAGAAGTGTACCCTTCGCTTTGGAGAACAAGGTTTCGATGAATAGTGGTTTGATTAAAACCATGGTGATGGAAGGCTTACGTGACTTAATATACTATAATTGAGGGTTTTTATTTAATGTCTCATCATATTATTATCTTGGTTAGAATGACATTGTTTGGCATGTTCTTCAACATTCAACCTTAGCATGCATTCTAAACAAAATATTAAAACGTGCTGGTACATGGCCCAACTAAAACCGATTTCCTTGAGCCTAAAGGAATTGGTGGGTCACCTAGGGGTCCTGTAATAAATATCTTGAGTCTTCAAGTATGGTTGCCTCGTCCTTTGCTCTGTCTTTAAGTACATTACAAAAACATCATTCTAAATTTATAATAAAATTTATCTTAAACTAATTTTACATCAACAAATTTAGAAACCTCAATTTACATCCGAGGGGAATGAGATGAGAAGAGAATGTACATTGAGAATAGGAGAAAGGCGGGACACGCAGGCCCTATTTAATAAATTATACAACCATACATACCCAAAAATAATTTAAAACATTCACCATAGGTCTAAGGCTCATGCACCGGGCACCATGCAATATACAAACAAGTACATAGCATGCATTTCAAAAACAATCAATTTTTGAATTGGGTGGGTTTATTAATTAATTACCCTCTTTTATGTACAGAATGATTATTGGCTTTATAGGTTATTAAAAATTGTAGATTGGTCCCTTCGCGAAAAATACAGAATTGAGAAAGCTATAGAATTCGCCGCGGCAAAGGTTTTAGCTTCGCGGGGGTGAAAAATTCCAGAGAACACTTCGCCGCAGCGAAACCTGGAAATCCCCAATATGAACAGTTTGCTTTTTTTACAGTTTTTGTGTAATAACACGAATCCAAATCGAATCGAACCCACACACGTTCAACTAGGACATCAACCAACCAATATAACATCCATCACACATTAATAAACCAATTTATCATTTGAATCATTCATCCAAAAACATATTTTTTTTGATTTTTTAGTTTTTGCAGATTTTTCTAAAACGACATGTTATCAACCAAATACATGTTATAAATCATACAATAAATTATAGAAATTAAACCAGGCTCTGATACCACTGTCAGTGAACAACCCACTTACGCAGCGGAAAACAAAAACACAAATGACATGGATCATTCCTTAGAACCAAGATCCGGGTATAATATCACAATTTATATAGTATATAAATTAAATCTGCAGAAAATCAGATTCAAGGTTCAATAATCTAACGCACGTTCGAAGGCTCCTCTAACTTTATCCTTGAACGTTTTGCTATCGACCCAAGTGTAGGATCGAATCGACATAGTCCACACGAAGATAATCGCAAGGAACTAAGGAGGGATTTGCTAGATCCTCCTTAGCCTTAAGAACAAAGAAAAAATCAAAGAAAACTTTGATTATTTGCAAAAGCAAAACTGGCGTGAGAGTGAGAGTGTTTTGGGGCTGTGTATTTTTCTTTTCAATGAAATAGTGATGAATAAAAACTATCTCTCAAAATTTTTCAATTAACACTTTTCTTTTATAGTGTTATTTTACTTGCCCTATTCCCATATGGAATGGGCTGGGGCTCCAACCCAAATACCCCATGTTTCCAGACACCCCCTAATTAGATATTTATTTTAATTCATCATTATCTTCAATTAAAATCAATTAATATATATTTAATATATATATATTAACATTTAACAATAATGATAATTTATTTAAATGTATGCGAACATATATTTAAACGTAATTTCACTTATTTAATTTTTCTAATAAATTAAATAAAGGCTACGACCTCAGCAAATTTAATTGCACTGTGAAATTACCAAAATACCCTTTCGTCCAGAAAGACGAAAACGCCCTTCTTTCTTCTTGGCTCTTAAATTATCTTCTATGTGTGTGACCCATAGGCTCCTCATCATATCGGCAGTGTATATTATCGCAATTAACACAAATTAATCGTCTTACTAAACACAGACCAACATTGGCCCCTAGCAAGGCATCATGGCCACCCGGTAGATTCGGATTCAGCAAAGTAGCTACCTGTCAATGATATGGTTACCGTACAATTCGATCCTTTCATCATACGTTATCTCGACGAGACAAAGGCATAGAAATAGTGTCAACCTTTGGTTACTCTTGATATTATGTATTCAGTTTTTGGACCAATTACTTGTATCATAATCCGGATAGAGCAACAACTCAATCTCACTATGGCCATAGTTTTAGTGTCATTGCCATATACTGAATTGCGTCGTGAGATAACTTTCTCCCGTACCCAGGAGTGATGAATCCTCTGTCTATCCACCATAGTCTTGATACACTCCTCAATGCAGCCAATCACTACTGTATTGACAGCTCTAAAAATAATTGTGTTAGGCTAGTGTCAAACTGCACCAATTGGTGCACAAGGTGCTCTGGTGATCTCAAGTCTAAGGATCACATGCACCACCATTCGTTAGAGGATTTGTTCCATAGACACTGGAGTTACCATCCTTATCGAATCCTTTGGTGGGCCAGTCCAGTGAATTTGCTGTGGTGTATTCGCCTACAGCAAGCACCCATGTGTTGCACCAGGTTGTCATCAAACAACCTCGACAAGTGAGATCAGTCATTACCTTTCGACAGAGTCGTTCAACACTATGATAGCCTTACCGTATTATCTATGCCATTACTTCAGAATAATACTGGAGCTACGGACGTTTCTAGAATGGCCACCATATGTGGTCATAGGGTTCTCACTATTAAGATTTAAAACACTTGATACCCTCGTCACGGTTCTACCATTCTAAGGACATATATCAATACATATTGCAATAATAATGATTTACGCGATATAGGATAAAATGCCTTTTATTATTGATTAATGAACATTATTACAAAGAGTCAATTCTACAACAATTGATTGGCTCTAGGGCATCAAATCTAACAGAGCCTACGGGTCACACAATAAGGAGACATTTTAAGGATGGTTAACTATGGAAGGGCATATTTGTCTTTTGGACGAAAGGGCATATTGGTAATTTTGCTATGTAATTAAGTTTACTGAGATTGTAGCATGTGTCCAATTTTATTATTGGAATAATTTAGCAAAGTTACGAGTTTAATTATTGAAGTTAACATTAATATTTAACTAAATAATTAAACAGGGACCTATGTGTGATTCCACCTAAGTTTGGGTTGTTGCTAAACTTTGGGGGTGGAATTGATATTTTGCTTTATTATATAAAGAAAACAAAAATAGATTTGATATACAATTCTCATTTTTCAACCATGGGTGAGTGAATTTTAAAGAGAAATATTTCCTCTCTTCATTTCTTCACTTTTTCTTCCAAATCTTGAATCCTTAAAGCCAAGGATTGATTCTAACAAAATCAATCTTTGGTATCTATTGTACTGTCTTCACGTGGACGACATGAGTTCGATCCTACTCTTGGATCGGTAGCGAAATCGCGTTCAAACACATTTGAAGGAGCCTTAAAACGTGCATATGGTTTCTGATCCTTGTTTGGATTATTGTTATATTTGTTCTTTTCAATTTAAGCATGTAAAATATATACATATCAGACCCTGATCTTGGGTTATTCAGAGTAATCGATGGGAAAAAATTTTGTTTTAGCTGTGTTTACCCACCGATTTACTTACACCTTTAAGATGTTAAAGACTATTAAGGGGAGGTTTAATTGATCCATAAGTTGACATATTTGTTAATTGTCAATATAAGTTGATATGACATGGTTTAATATGAAAAAATAAGATTTGATAAGTTTAGGGGTTATGTTAAACATGCTTCACTGTTTCAACCATAACTTAGGTTATAAAAATCAAAATGAGATGATTCTTATAGCATTAGAAAGTTAAGATATAGCTCTATAACTTTTATGTTTAGGCCAAGGGCCATTTTGTTTGAGAAATTGATGGAAAATGGCCTAAAGAATAAACTTCTGGTTATTAAACTTTAAGATTTAACATAATTAATTCGTATGATTATGAATTGATTATTAATGTATTGTTGTAACTAAGCCATGTACTAATGTTTACCCATTGGTTAGACGATCTTTGAAAAATATACATGGTCATGGATGCGAATGCATGATTAGAAATGGCATGAAGATGCAATGTAATATATGTTTTAAGATGATGAATGTGAGCAAGAGGTAATGTAAATGGATTGATAATCCATAGATGAATCAAAAGTATTAAGCTCACTAAAACATGTATTTACATGCCATAAGAGGTTAGAGATGCATATAGATAGGATGGAAAACACATAAGCATATCCTCATATACTAGTTAAGAAAAGATGAATATATGCTTTAGATGCTAAGTAACACGTAAGCATGCCTCCAAAGATATGAGCTCTAGATGAATTTGAGGCTAGATGATATGAAGTGCTTAAGATGCTAAGAAAAGTCCGATCAGCTAGACGTTGGATGATTCATATGCATTTAGTTGCATTACATGAGTTATGATGTTATTTACATTATGAGACGATTTATACTCATGTTAGATGATATTTAGATGTTATGTCATGACATATGATGTGTGTGCATTGTTAGAGTAGGTGCACTAGAGCCAACAATTTAGCTTTTTGTTGAGTGTTGGAAATGCAGATTTATTTAGTGATTTAAGGGTGAAACAATAAGGAATTTAAGGTTTAATGCATGATTTATGATGTGAATTATTGCATGTTTCATTATCTTCTGGAATTACAAGTTGTGTGTGTTTTTCAGGTTTTCAGGTCTTAAAGAATGGATTATCCATGCTTGTGTTGGTGTTCGGACATCCTGGACTCGTTCGAGTGCGAATAAATCAAGACAAGAAGTAAAGTGTGAAACTCCAAATTTGCGTTGTGGCTCAATTAAACTGAGCTGTAGCGTAAATGAGCCAGGGCGTAATTCAACTGAGCTGCGGTGTAAACCCGCCGGGGCACAATTAAAATGAGCCGAGGCTCAATTAAACTAAGCTGCAACACAAATCGTGCAAAATGCAACAATGTCGCATTTCCAACCCCAGTTTCGGCTACCAATATTTACAAGTTTGCCATTTTGTCTAAAAACCATATAAAGGCCACTTTAGTCCCATTTCAGAGAGTTTTAAGGTTTGATATACACATTTAGGGAGAGAATACATTTGGGGCTTCTTGGAAAGGTGGAGATTGGAGAGGAGAGGAGGTTCTCTTCCTCTCCTCCTCCTTTGTTCTTCATGATTATGGTTCCAGGTTTTATTGTTTATTTTCCTTTATGTTGTATTTTGTCTTCTAGGGATTTGATGTAATCTAATTGAAGACTTGTGTTTTATTGTTATTCTATTTGCTTGATCCATTCTATTATGATCTAGATTCATTCATTGCATTTAATCCAATCTTTAGTTGATGTTAGGGCCTGATCAACCTTGATGTTAGTTGATTGATTGTATGAGACAAGATTGGGTGTGGAATGATTGTTTTGTAGCCCTTCCCGGGTATAGATTTGTTATTGTCTTTAAGATCGTCTTGTGCTTAATGGGTTTTCGTTACTAGACTAAGCTAGACACCACTAGCTAGTTTAGCTGATGGAAACACTACGTTATTTTGAATGGCTGCAGTAATACCTTAGAAACGAGAGACACCGTGCCTATCTTGATTAGCTCTGTTAATGGATGATTTATGTCTATGCAAATTGGTTCCTTCGTTGTTTAGACTAGGCTACACGCCACTAGCTAGTTTGAATGAGAAAAGTTCTAGGTTGAACCTGATGATGTGTCAACCCTAGAATGGAGTGGGGAGAACAATAGTTTGATGATGAACACGTAGCCTAATAATTATGATGGAGTTAGAGCCCTAGGATTCTTTGTAGATAGTTAGATTTAGATTAACTTTAATGTCATTTATATGTTTTGTTTATTTCAATTCTTGTTGTTTTGATTCATCAAGGCATAGTTACTAGGATCTCGAGAGCATCTATAGTCTCTGTGGGATCGACCCTTACTCATGCACTATGTTCCAATTGCAACTCGTGCACTTGCGAAGGATTAAATTTTGCATGTCTGTCACTTTTGTAAAATCATTTCAAATAAATGAATAAAAGTCATCGCTTATTTATGAGCATATATATTGTAGCATCTATTTATTGTGTGTAAAGAAAATAGTATATGTCCTTAGAAAGGTTGGTACCAGTGACGAGGGAATTTAGTGTTATAAATCTTAATTATGAGAACCCTAGGAGCACAAATGGTGGCCCTTCTTAAACCATTCGTAGTCATAGTATAAATATGACTAAGGACACATATTATATGGAGAGACTATCATTGCATTGAATAACCCTATCAAAAGATAGTGACAGATCTCACATGTCAAGGTTGTGGGCATTAACCTGGTGCAACGCATGGGTGCTTGCTTGTGCAAGTATACTGGACTGACCCATCAGAGGATTCCATGAGATGGTAAACTCAGTGTTTCTGGAATATATCCTTTTACGGATGGTGGTGCATGTGGTCCTTCAACTTGAGATCACCAAAGCGTCATGTGTAAATATCAATGTGATTTAACACCAGCCTAACGTCATCTCTCTTAGGGATTACTAAAATGGTGGTGATTGGTTACATTGAGAAGTACACTATGGCTATGGTGGATTAACAAAGGATTCATCACTCCTGGTTACAAGAGATCTTATCTCGGCGAGATATTTGGTTAAAGAACTACAACCTCAAATCCATGGCCACAGTGGAATCGAGTTGGTGCTCGAATCCAATGTTATAGTCGTCAGATTCAAGAACCACATGTAGAACATGTCAATGTAGCTTTTGAGGTAGACACTATTTATGTACCTCAAACCTTGATGAGATAAAAGATGATGAAACGAATCGAATATATATATTTAATTTAATTAAATATATATTAAAACCCATTTATTAAATATGATAAATATATATGGATTAAATAAATAGTAATATTTATTTAATTAGAATATGTATTTATGTAGGAATTAAATAAATAGGAATATTTATTTAATTGGGATTCATATTTAAGGAGAATATCATTAGGAGATATTCTAATCCCTTGTATCAAGGATTGCAATCCAACTCTAATAGGAATTAAAAGTATTGTAATCCAATCCAAATAGGAATTAAGGATTTACAATCCTTATTGGATTCTTATTTGGGATTGCCTATATAAAGGGTCATTGGGTTTTGATTTAATAGAGGAATTCTCATAAAGTTAATTTTACAAATTGAATAGCGAAATTAATTCTCCTAAAACCCTAGCTACGGCCAACCCTAGAGAGAAATTCTCTCTCAAAATTTTGCCACCTCCTTTAAGCCTTCTGATTGATCTATTAGTCAATCCTAAGGTGATCTTGAACCTGTTATCTTGTGGATACCAACAGATTCAATCCTACGTTGGATTGATAGCGACTAGTTTGAAAGATCTAGATTGATAGCGACTAGTTTGAAAGATCTAGAGGATAAGCCACCAACAGAGGTAAATCACATAACCTTGTATGGTTTTATATGTTAATTATTCAGTTTGAATCGTGATCTTGGGTAAGGGGATCATGCCATGACAAGAATTTTTGTTGTAATTCCGCGCTTGCCATGACATGGTTCCTACATGTACTATGTTTACATACTTGCTCGTATGTGTACACCTGATGTTTTATATGGCCATGGGATAAAATGATGAAAAGTATATGAATTAGTAAAAATAAAAATAAAAAAAGGGAAGCATACCTAGATGTAAAAGATAAGTGGTGTTTTAATAAATATGTTTAAATGAAAGTCAGATAGCACATTTAGAATAAATTGGATCATTCCTTACTGAGCAATTAGTGCTCACCCTTTCAATGTTGATTACTTTGCAGGTAGACCAAAAATGAAGGATGCTAGATACAGCGGGGCTACACGTGAGGGGAGATGATTTATTGTCATCCTGATGTTTTTATCTTGATGTAAATATTGTAAATAACAAATGTTTGTGAAACACCTTTGGAAGCATCTACCCTATAAATATGTTTTGACTGTTTAATTTCCAGATAAATTCTTAAAGTTTTTGAAAGTATAAGTTTGGATCCTACGGGACATCTTATATGAATGTTTTGGATATTATTATTATTATTATTATTAGTAGTAGTAGTAGTAGTATTGTTGTTATTATTCTTGCATAGGTTTTTTCTTAAATACAACTCGTTCCCCAGACACAAGTCTCATGGATTCTCATTGAGTGATATTCAAAGGATACCTGACTGGAGAGGGGTTTTATAGAGATTTTGTTCAATTAATAATGGTACGGAAGTTTTTTTAAATATGTAATAGGAATGGTTATTTATACGTTTTGTTAATTGAGATTATAATATATTTAGATTGATATTTGTTGAATGTGTTTAATTCTTTAACATTCTCATAACTACTGTTGTCTAACATTCTTATTAAATAGCTATTAAATATTGTTTATGCTTGATTTGAGCATTGTAGTTGTGTGATTAAATTTTTGTTAATTTATATAAGAATATATATTGCTTTGTTTTATTTAAATGAGAATAGGAAACAAATAGTCTGAATATAAATAGAGATATTATAAAAAATAAACACAGCAATTTAAGAAGAATAAAATCTTATTGGCACATGGGTGTGATGCGTGTTTATTATAACATGCAAAACTAGCAAGTGCACTAGTTGCTCAAGTAATAAAGTGATGGGTAGGATATCGTTCCCACGAGGACTGGTAGCAAAGCACTAAGTTTCCTAACGTTAACAAGTTGAAGCAATCGAATTTCTTGGATTGGTGGGAGCAAATTGTAATTTAGAAAACAAAAATAAAATTTAACAAAGAATTAATTCTTAAATAAGAAAGCAAATGAAACACAGAATATCAATTCAAACAAAACAGGTAGGGTTTTGACTTCGTTTGGACTTTTATGGGTTAAACCTAAGAGTTACACTATTTTCACATTCACGCACAATGGTTGTAAATCGGATTCACTAATATGTTAACATACCCTCTCGGGCTATGTTTTCCTATTCATCCTTATTAACATTCCGCACCCAACAATTTGAAGGTTAATAATTCTAAATTCATGAAGCACAAGAATCCTAAATTGATTTCATTAATTCCTGAATCTATCTCTAGCATCCAATACTATAATGGTGATTACCCAAGAAGCTTAACATGAATTATTTCTCAATCTCATCATGTTCATCACATACAGCATTTAATTTCAGAGTAACACACAACCCAAGCTTATTCACATGGAAATAACACAATCAAATACTTAACCCATTTCAAATCCAAACTACAATCAAAACCCTAACCCATAGAAGATTAGTTCATAGCTAAATTAACAATACAAAAACGAAAAATAGAAATAAACAAGTTAAACATAATGAAACTGAGATGAAAGATAAGAAATCTCCCCAAAAGATGAATCTTCTAGTCAAAATCTGAATCTTCCCTTTTACAATCCGAAAAACTCAAGCTTTTTCTCTAAGGAAAATGTAAAAGACGGGTAAACCTAACAGCGCAAGCTCCCTTGGCAAAAAGTTAAGTTTTTCTTTTATACTTAGTCCAAAAACCCAGCCAAAAACACGCACACACGAAACTGTGCGTTTACAAAACTGAATAATTTGACTGTCGCCGCGGCGAAGAATGAAAAATTCCAAATCGTCTCTGCCTAACTTCGCCGCGGCGAAGACAATTTCTTCGCCGGGGCGAAGCTCCTTCAAAAGTTCTGAAATTTACAGAACTGCCACTCTGCTTGCCTCTTCGTTCGATTCTTCGATTTTCGGCTCTCTACCTTGGAAACAAGCTTCATCATGCGTTGTCCTGCTCCGGAACTCTCCTATCTTCTGAAATCCGCTCAATTCTGAGTCAAAACTATCCAATTTTGTCTTTATTCGCTCAAAAAGTCCATTTTAACCTGAAACACGAAAAGTAAAGAATTAAGCACCAATTCAGGTAAAAATGCACTAGAAAGTACCTGAAATCCGACAAAAAGATCAAACAAAAACTGTATAATTTACGGATTATCAGGGTGCTTGTGATTCACGAGTTCACTAAACTATCCCATCAGAGGATTCCATATAGATGATAACACCAGTGTCCATGGAATACATCCTCTAACAGATGATGGTGCATATGGTCCTTAGACTTGAGATCACCAGAGCGTCGTGTGTACCTATTGGTATAGTTTGACACTTCCCAAAAGTAATCCTGATAGAGTTATCAGTATGGGAGTGATTGGGTAAATCAAGAAGTACATCACGACTATGGTGGATTGACAAAGGATTCATCACTCTTGTGTACATGAGATATTATCTCCGTGAGATTCCGGTGAAGGACAATGACCTTGGAATCTGTGGCTACAGTGGAATCAAGTTGGAGCATGATTGGTCGATTAGTCCAATAACCGAATCTAAATAAGTCAAGGTGGTTTATATTTGAAGCCAACATTACCTCTATGCTTCAAACCTTGATGAGATAATAGATGATGAAATGATTTGATTGCATGGTAACCATACTGTTGACAGGTAGCGAATTATGTTGAATCTGAATTTGAATCTGTCCAGTGGCCCTAATGCCTTACTAGGGGCCAATCTTGGTCTGTGTGTAATGAGACGATTGATTGGGTGTCGATCATGATTTTACACACTACCGACATGATAAGGGGCCTTTGGATCACACACATAAAAGGCAAACTAAAGAAGAGATTATGTGAGGGACATTTTCATCATTTATTGACGAAAGGGTATTTTGGTAAATCTTATGGAGCAGTTAAATTTGTTGGAAAGGTTTGTTGCCTGGATCCAATCCCGTATTTGATTTAAGATGTAAGATTACTTATTTATTTAAATATGTATATTGTTATATATATATATATACATATAATATATCGGTGCATATATATTTTAAATATTGAAAGAAAATTATTAATGGACAAAAATAATAACGGGGAAATACCTAGGATATGATTTTTTCTGGAATCATGGAAACTAATGAAATATTTAGTGGAAGGGTATTCTTGTAAATACATCTTCAAGGGATTTTAGGGCAACCTTATAGAAGGGCACTTTTCCCTAAAATCAAATAACACTCTCATTTTCCTCTCTCAGCCATGGAGAGCATTTTGGTTCATTGAGAGATTTTTCTCTCAACCCAAAAACTCACATCTTCTTTAGTCCTCACAATCAAGATCTAGTAAATCTCTTATGTTGATCCTTGCCTTTGTGTGGATACCGATGGTTCGATCCTATACTTAGATCATGAGCGTTTTTCATCCGGATCCTAAAAAATTGGTGTAGCCTCCGAACATGGGTATGGTTCTGATTCTTTCATGGGTCTTGTTTATTTTATAGCATATGAACATCGTTATACTCATATTTGTGTTTCGGGGCTTAATAGTGTTTAATCGGTAAATTTTTGTTTTCCGCTGCATCATTCTTTGATCTATTAAAACACTAACACTATTTATTTAATTCCATAAATATATATAAACTAATTAAATAAATACATTTATTTAATCCATATATATACAGTAAAACCTCTATATAGTGATACTCTATATAGGAATAAACTCTACATAGTCATAAAAAATTCTAGTCCCAATTTGGGATAATTATAAATAAGAATAAACTCTACATTGTAATAAGTTATAATTTTTCTAATTCCCGTCTTAAGAAAAGTTGCCTTTACATAGTAATAATTATCTGTATATTACAAAAAAAAAAAATATGTTATGTAAAATTAAAGGTTTAAAATGAAATAAAATATTTATTTAAAATTGTTTGGGACAATGATTTATGCTTTAAAGTTGTTATCACATCTTTTATCTTATGAGTACATAATAGCTCGTTAGCATGGATACATTTTTGTTGAAGCCAAATTATTTTTAGTTTCTCAAGCATGTTTAGAGCTTCATGGCACAAGACTTTTTGTATTTCCGTACTATTATCCTTAGGATTATTTCCTTTCTCTTCTTGTCTAATTGCAACAATGATTTCTCATTTAGTTAAAGCATACACGATTTGTTGCTTATTTGGATAATTGAAGAAGACATTAATATTCATTCGATTAGTGTAGTGAAGTTGTCGAATCTGATCACTCAATTATATAGTGACTCTTTTATTCTCCTCATCCGCTTCATTTGTAGCTTACAATTCATTGACATTAGTAGTCCTGATTTTGCAACGCTTAAAACCATTGACAATTGTCTGTGGCTTCACATCAATTGACCATGCATCAACTGCATTTACAGTTTCATCAATGACACTTATTTTTGCTAGTTCTAAGAAACGATCTTTTATCCGTTTCAAAAGTAGGCAATCGAAACGCTGAATTAAAATCATAATATTACTAAAACATGAATTGAAATCCAAATATTGTACTACTAAAACATGAATTATAAAATAAGAAATCAAAACTATAATTTTTGTAACTACACCTCCATTAAGTTATAACCTCCTTATAGTAATAAAATTAGTTAGTCCCATTATTATGACTATAGAGAGGTTTTACTGTATATATATATAATATTTTGGTTTTTAATATATATTAAATTAAATATATATATTTCCATATTAATTAAAATTAATATGATTCCAATTTTGCTAAATTCTCTTACAATAAATTGGATAATAGCGTCAAACCCTTAGCAAAATAACCAAAGTGCCCTTTTCGCCCATAATGACAAAAATGCCCTTGGACTCCCAAATTACCCAAATACCCTTTTTGGCCCAAGGACAAGATTGTCCTTCTGTTTCCATTTCTCAGTTAACTACCTTTTATGTGTATAACCCGAAGGCTCCTAACTTTGCCGACAATGTCCCGATAACTAATTAGGCATCAACCAATTAGTGTTTTCATTCACCAATCAAGATTGGCCTCTAGCAAGGCATTATGATTCCTCAGTAGGCAAAGAATCAACGATTAGGCTTTCCTTGTCTACGACATGGTTACCGTACAATTCGATCCATTTCATCATCTTATATCTCATCAAGGTTTGAGGTACATAAATAGTGTCTACCTCAAAATGCTACCTTGACAT
The DNA here is from genome assembly GCF_008641045.1 of Pistacia vera. Taxonomy (NCBI): domain Eukaryota; kingdom Viridiplantae; phylum Streptophyta; class Magnoliopsida; order Sapindales; family Anacardiaceae; genus Pistacia; species Pistacia vera. Next base: position 206,352 of record NW_022196550.1, on the reverse strand, counting down.
GTTCTATATTTGGTTCTCGAATCTAACGACTATATAAAATTGGATTCAAGCACCAACTTGATTCCACCATGGCCACGGATTTGAGGTCATAGTTCTTAACCAAATATCTTGTCGAGATAAGATCTCTTGTAACAAGGAGTGATGAATCCTTTGTTGATCCACCATAGCCATAATGTACTTCTCGATGTAACCAATCACCACCGTTTTGGTAATCCTTAAGAGAGACAACATTGGGTTGGTGTCAAATCACATCGATATATACACCTGCCGCTCTAGTGATCACAAGTCGAAGGATCACATGCACCACCATCCGTAAGAGGATATATTCCATAGACACTAGGTTTACCATCTTGTATGGAATCCTTTGATGGGTCAGTCTAGTGTACTTGCACAAGCAAGCACCCATGCATTGTACCAGGTTGATGTCCACAACCTTGACATGTGAGATCTGTCACTGCCTTTTGATAAGGCCGTTCAACGTAATGATACTCTCTTCGTATAATCTGTGTCCTTGGTCAAATTTATACTATGACTATAGACAATTTAAGAAGGGCCACCATTTGTGCTCATAGGATTCTCATAATTAAGTTTTATAACACTTAATTCCTTGTCACTGGTTTCAGCCTTTCTAAGCACATATACTATTTTCTTTACACGAAGTAAATATATGCTATAGCATATATGCTCATAAACAACCGTTGCCTTCATTCATTTATAAAATGAGTTTACAAGAGCTAAAATGTTGGCTCTAGGGCACATACTCTAACAGCCATGGTAGAAGCAAACTATCTTCACACCTTTGTTGATGTCACCCCCAAACTTAAGAGCATCCTGAGGTTTGGACTTGGGTTTGGGTTTGGCCTTAGCCTTACCTTTTCCTTTAATAGCTCCTCTAGTAGTGTTAGCAACAACTAGCATCACTAGTTTAGACTTTTAATGTCTTGCCCTACAGTCTTTGTAAAGGTTAGGAGATTTGGAAGAGTCTTCTCATTTGTGCTCATATTATCTATGAACTGAGAATAAGAATCAGGACTACAAGACTAAGTCGATTGCAAAGTCTTTGTCCAAACCACAACCCAAAGTCTCAAGCCTTTCAATGTACCTAATCATCTTGCATGAGGGCCAACTTCAGAACGCTCATCCATTTTGCACCTTAATAGCTATTTCAACACCTCATACCTTTCATTATGTTGAAGGTATAAAATCATGGTAGAAGGATCCATGTTTTCATATTACTTTTGCAATTCAGATGTTATTGATGCTAACATAATATACTTAATAAGTTCCATGTTAGTATCATCTAGACGTTTTGGCAAACATCTCGCTTTTCTCGAGTGATGTCATCACCAGGCTCTTGAGGTATAGCCTGATTGATGGTATATAATTTACTTTGAAACTCAAGTACAATTCGAAGATCTCTATACCAGTTTGACAAAATTACTACCATCCAGCCTGTGTTGATTATCTAATGCATTGTAAGGTTGTTGTTGCTCATTTTATGATTCTATAAGTGTAGAAAAACAAATTATAATGTTTATCATTATTTTATGAGGTTTTATTACATAATTGCTCCCACTATTTTCCTCAAACCAAATAGCCCTCACTATTAACCCAAGAAAGCATGTTGGCTTTCCTAGTGGACCTAGATCCCATCTAGCCCATTTCAAACCTTCGCTTTGGCGAACAAGCCAAAATGGGTCAATTAGGCAGGTCAACAAACTTGGTTCACACTAGTTGATAGCTCCAACTACCAATCTCAAATGTAAACTAAGCCAACAAACCAATTACACAATTTAATGGTCCAAACCATTGTCCTCAAGTGTAATCCTCAGTATTAGTAGAGTGGACACTACATGTCATCACATACACACAACAAGTGTACTTCTCTACTATGCCTATGACGTGTTTATCAACCTTTGCTTTGGCGAACAACCGAAACACATCATTTAAGTCGACCCATCACCATTAAGGAAAACTCCAATGATGTTTGATCTCCCACTGGTAGAAGTGTACATTTAACTTTGGCGAATAAGGTTCTAACAAACAGTGGTTTGATCAAACCCATGGTGATGGAAGGCGTTTCAATTAATTGACTGAATATACTTTAGTTGAGGGGATTTTATTTTATGTCTCACCAATTTTATCTTGTTAGCATGTTATAGTTATAACATACACCCTTAGCATGCATACTATGCATAAAGGAAACGTGTTGGTGCATAGCCTTAACTAAAACCGATTTTCTTGAGCCTAGAGGAATCGGTAGGTCAACCTAGGTTTAAATAAATAATTGGATTCTTTGAGTAATTCACCTTCTTCTTTGCTTCATGTCTTCTTCTTGAACATAACACAAATTCCAAAATAAAATTACAATACTAATTTTACATATTTGAAAAGAAACCTCAAGTTACATTCAAGGGGAGTGACATGAGACAGAGAAGTTACAACATAGATAATAGAGAAAGGCAGGGCATGCATGCCCTATTTTAAAATTACATAACCCAAAAATTTTAAACTAGGTTCATAGGCTTATGCACCAAACACCATGCATATTCACAAACAAGAATCATGCATAAAACAATCAAAATTAAATTTTTTATTAGGTTGGTAAATTACAAGTTACCCCTTAGTTTTAGCAATGTTATGTTTAGGTCCAACAAATTTAAAAACTTGTAATTTAACCCATTGAGATTTGGCCTCCAAAATATTCCCAATATGAAGCAACATATCTCAAAGAATTTTCTGGATTAATTTTATTGTGAACAATGTGATAAATGCCCAAAATGTGGCCCTTTGCATCTTTACGTGGGTTGTCCTGTTTTTCTAGATTTGACATGCATTCTCATGCTTATCAGATCGGGCACTTGGCTAAAAAACCAAGTGCCAGTCAAGGTCAAGTGCTGGTGGGCACTTGGCCACCATGGGACTGTTAGTGTAGGTGCCCTAGAGCTAATCAATTATTGTAGAATTGACTCTTTGTAATGATGTTTATTAATCAATAAAAGGCATTTTTCTTCTATATCGTGTAAATCATAATTGTGTGTATTGATATATGTCCTTAGGATGGTAGAATCGTGATGAGGGTATCAAGTGTTTCAAATCTTGATAGTGAGAATCCTATGATCACATATGGTGGCCATTCTAGAAATGTCCATAATACTAGTATTATTTTGACCAAGGACACAAATAATACGGTAAGGCAATCATAGTGTTGAACTACCCTGTCAAAAGACAGTGACTAATCTTACTTGTCAAGGTTGTTTGCCGTCAACCTGGTGCAACGCATGGGTGCTTACTGGAGGCAAGTTCACTAGACAGACCCACTAGAGGATTCCATATGGATTGTAACCCTAGTGTCTATGGAATAAATCCTCTAACGAATGGTGGTGCATGTGATCCTTAGACTTGAGGTAAATGGAGCACTCTGTGCACCGATTGGTGTAGTTTGACACTAACCTAACGTGGTTCTATTCAGAGCTATCAATACGGTAGTGATTGGCTACATCGATGAGTGTATCAAGACTATGGTGGATCAACAAAAGATTCATGACTCCTAGGTACGGGTGAAGTTATCTCACTACGCAATTCAATAGATGGCTATGATACCAAATCTATGGCCACAATAGGATTGAGTTGTTGCCCACTCCAATGTATTAGTCCGGTCCTTGGTCCAGTAATTGAATACAAAGATATCAAGAAAAACTGAGGTTGACATTATTTCTGTACCTCAGCCTTGATGAGATAACAGATAATGAAAGGATTTGATTGCACGGTAACCATATCGTTGATAGGTTGCTATTTTGTTGAATATGAACACTACAACAAAATACACATATAGCTACGAACATTAGCTACGAAAAGAAAAACTGTAGCAAATACATATTTACAGCTAGAAAAGTCAATATTTGTAGCTAATTGAAGTAATTTTAGTGATAAGAATTTCTCCCTCGAAGCTAATATTCATCTATTGCTTTAACTTATTAAAATTGTGGCAATAGCTATTCATTTAGCTACAATGTATTAGTTATGGTAATAGCTAATTAATGTATTTAGCTATAAATATTTCATTTACATGGCATATAGTATCATTATTTGCTATGAGTTTTAACTATATAGCTATTATTTGTGCATTAGCTATAAAATATTGAGATTTGTAGCTAATTAATATATTTAGCTATAAACATTTTATGTACGTGGTATATAGTATCATTATTAGCTACGAGTTTAATTATATAGCTATTATTTTTACATTAGCTATAAAATATTAAAATTTGTAGCTCATTAAGGTATCTAGCTATACAAATTTTATTTTCATGGTAGTGACAATATCTTAGTATTATTGTTAGCTACTAGTTTCAATATATAGCTAATATGTGTGTATTAGCTATAAATTATTTGAATTTGTATTACCCTCAAATACGTCATTAATCAATAAGTTGGAGATCGATTTGCAAGTTTATTATGTGAATAAGAAATAAATAATTCATTATAGAGCTTAGAAATGATAGGATTTAAGTTGTTTTCATCTCCTTGTGATTTAATAAATTGTTTTCAAGGTGTCAATTGCAATTAATTCAAAGCACTTGTGATTTAATTCACAATCTTTTCGTATTTTTTATAATAAGAATATAAGTTTACTTATAAAAATTTAACTTAGTGAATCACATGAGACTATGGTTAGCTTGTGTGACAACCTCACTATGTAAATATTATTTATCTTATTCATCATTTATAATTCAAATTATTTATCTTAAATATGTAGATTTTAATTTTCTTCATCATAATTTATGTAATTTATCTTTTAAATGTGAAAAATTAAATAAATTATTCATATTTATTAATAATTATGAGATTAATTAATAAAATAATTTATTTAATTTTAGTTATGATACACGTTAGGGTAAGTAATCAAACATCTAATCCTCGTAAACCCAACTTATTATATACATTTAATTTTGATGCATATTCTACTTAAACAAAACTCTACCAAATTCCAATTCACAAGTACATTAATTTGTTTTCCTTGCATATAGTGAAACAACTGAGGCAATAAATATAAATAGTACAAAAGAAGGGGTATTCCCAAAGAAGTTAAATGTCCATGAATATAATGAAAATGAAATAAGAACAAATTCCCGTTTAGAAAGTCCACTCCTCAAGCAGAAACGGCACCGTCTTGACCTTTTTGCTGATACAGATTCCCATGTGTAATGCTAAACTTTTGTGATTTAATTAATCAATATTGCTACAGACACTGGTATTTTTACACCAAAATCTTGTATCAGCCTACGTGTTTCATGATTTATACCAATAAATCAGACACGTTTTACGTTATTAATTTTTTTTTCTAGTGAACGGTCGTTCATCAAATATGGACGACCGTTCACTTACATGGACTCCCGTCCATATTATATGGACAGGGTCCATTTACTACGGACGGACGTCCCTATTTAAAGGACATCCGTCAATCAGTAAAATGGAATAATTTTTTTTATAAAAATTAGGGACGGCCATTCATAGGTTATGGATGGTTGTCTTTAAATATCGGACGGGCGTTCATATTTTAATGGACGCCCGTCCATTAACAATTCTTTGTAAAAAAATTACTATGTTATAATTTATTATAAAAAAAATTATTCCATTTTACTGATGGATGCCCGTCCTTTAAATGAGGACGCTAGTCCATAGTAAATAGACCCCGGTCCATATTATATGGACAAGAGTCCATGTAAGTAAACGACCATCCATATTTGATGAACGGCCATTCACTAGAAAAAAATTAAATAACGTGAAACGTGTCTGGTTTGCTGGTGTGAATCACGGGACACGTAGACTGGTAAAAATACCAGTATTCATAACATTATTGTTTAATTGAGATTATAATCAGGCAGTTGTATAAAAATTTAATTAAATAAATACAAAGTTTTTATAATTTTTCATTTGATAAGAGAAGCACGCAAAAACATAATTATATAAAATAATTAAAATAAATATTTTACAATTAAATAGGATAAAGAGTAAATGGTTTCCCAATTATAAAAGAAAAAGTGGCGGTACTTTTACCCCTCCTTATGTTTTTCAATGGCGCTTTTTTTTTAGGGTTTTATTTGAAGTTTTTTTATTTTTTCATAACCATGGGCGAATCAAGAACCAGGCACGGCAAACAATAATGTTACGGACACTGGTATTTTTACATCAAAATCTTATACCAGCCTACATATCCCGTGATTTACACCAGTAAATCAGACACGTTTTACGTTATTAAATTTTTTTCTAGTGAACGACCATTCATCAAATATGGACGGTTGTTTACTTACATAGACTCATGTCCATATAATATGAACCGGGGTCTATTTACTATGGACTAGCATCCCCATTTAAAGGACGGGCATCCATTAGTAAAATGGAATAATTTTTTTTTATAATAAATTATAACATAGTAATTTTTTACAAAGAATTGTTAATGGACGGGCGTCCATTAAAATATGAACGCCCGTCCAATATTTAAAGATAACCGTCTATAACCTGTGAATGGCCGTCCCTAATTTTTAAACAGCCGCCTGATTATAATCTCAATTAAACAATAATGTTACGGACACTGGTATTTTTACACCTAAATCTTATACTGGCCTACGTGTCCCGTGATTTACACCAGTAAATCAGACACGTTTTACATTATTAATTTTTTTTCTAGTGAACGGTCGTTCATCAAATATGGATGACCGTTCACTTATATGGACTCCCGTCCATATTATATAGACAGGGTCCATTTACTATGGACGGATGTCCCTATTTAAAGGACATCCGTCAATCAGTAAAATGGAATAAATAATGTGACATTTTATTGATGGATGCTCGTCCTTTAAATGGGGATGCTAGTCCGTAGTAAATGGACCCCGGTCTATATTATATGGACAGGAGTCCATGTAACGGCCGTTCACTAGAAAAAAATTTAATAACGTGAAACGTGTCTGGTTTGCTGGTGTGAATCACAGGACATGTAGGCCGGTATAAGATTTCAGTGTAAAAATACCAGTGTCCGTAACATTATTGTTTAATTGAGATTATAATCAGGCGGCTATATAAGAATTAAATTAAATAAATACAAAATTTTTATAATTTTTTATTTGATAAGAGAAGCACGCAAAAACATAATTATATAAAATAATTAAAACAAATATTTTACAATAAAATAGGATAAAGAGTAAATGTTTTCCCAATTATAAAAGTAAAAGTGGCGGTACTTTTACCCCTCCTTATGTTTTCAATGGCGCTTTTTTTCAGGGTTTTATTTGAAGTTTCTTTTTATTTTTTCATAAACATGGGCGAATCAAGAACTAGGCACGACAAACGAGTACAACCATCATAAGAATTTCCACACAATAATCAGGCTTCAAAGGTTAGTTTTCTTTTTGGAACCAATACTACGTCATTGAGGTTTTTATTGTCTAGTGTTCTATATATATATATATATATTTTTTTTTTAAATTGTTTTACTTGCACTTTTCTTTTAAGAATCAGTTTTCTTTAAAGATGAGTTTTTTTCTGTAACTTGCTTTATTTTTTTTCATGCATTATGTGTTTATATTGAGGACGAAATCTTATAATTTTCTAGGGTTTTCAAAAAATACACTTATTTGATATTTAATAAAATTTTTTTTAATGACACAATTATTGATAAAAACACATAATCAAACACACATCAAGTGCATAATGTCAAATTTTGAAAAAAAATAATATTATACTATAATATTAAATTTGGCCATGCGTCACACATCAATCACATAATGACAAATTTTGAAAAAAAATTTATTTATAATATAATATTAAGTTGACTATGCGTGTGGATATAAAAGAAATTAAGGAAAAACTCATAAAAAAACTCATGGGAATAATTACCTTTGATTACATGTCTCCTATCCTCTGTAGAGTGCCTCTGCTTTTTATTACTACTTTAGCTTTCGTCTGCTGCAATAAATAGTGTCATAGAGTTTGCTAATTTTTATATATATTTTTTTGTTTTGACATTTTCGATCTTAGCTTGCTACTTTAGCTTTTGAGTCTTTCCATGTCTGCTGTGTCGGCAATGCTAGTTGAAATTTTAATTTTCAAGATGTAATGTGAAGCCAATAAATACTGTCAATTATTTAATTTTGTATTGGATGGTTTATATTAGATGTTATGTATGAAATTGTCACCGTTGTTTATAGTTTTATATTTATCAAATTTGATATTGCAGATTAGTGGAAATTCTTAAATGGACAGGAAAGATTGCTATGACATTGAATATTCATATTTTGTAAAAAAAAATTAGTTGATAACATTTTAAATTACTAGGATGAAGGATTTTATGAGTAGACAATTATTTGGTTGGAAATGACTTTGTTAATGTATAACTTTTTATGTTAGAAATTTTCATGACGTCATATTATCTATTTAATATAAAAGAATTGTTATAAATTTGTAATTTTTATTAAATTTGTTAATTATAGCAATATTTGTACAATTAATTTTAATTGAAGCAATAAATTATAATTTTTTTTATAAATTATTTGTTCCATAGCAAATAATTATAATATTTAGCTACAAATTAAAAGTATTTATAGCAAGTTATTTCAATATTTAGCTATTAACAAACTCTGTTCATAGCAACTGAATTTCACATATAGATATGACTTCAATATGTCCATAGCAAATAATTATAATATTTAGCTACAAATCAAAAGTATTCATAGCAAGTAATTTCAATATTTAGCTATTAACACACTATGTCCATAGCAATATCTTTTCATATACAGATATGACTTTCATATTTTTATAGCAAAAAAATTAAAATTTAGCTATGAATTCATTATATATGTGGCAAACGATATTTTTATTTAGTTACAATTTTAGCTGTCACATAGCCAAAAGGTTAATATATTTGCTATGGATATTATTTTTGTAGCAGAAATTTTCAAGATTTAGTTATAAATTTATATTTTTGTAGCTAAAATGCAAACATAGCTACACTGACTATTCTCCATGGCTATAAAGGCAAAGTTTTTGCTACAAGCTTATTATTATTATGGCAAAAATATTTAAGTTTTTAGTTACATATTAATCTCATTTATAGTAAAAAATATAAATTGTTAGCTACGTAAGCAAAAAGTTACATGGCTAAATCTTAGCTATGCCACTTCTAGCTACGATAAGCTACAAAACATTGCATTTGTAGCTAAACCATTTAGCTACGTAAATTCATACTTTTAGCTACAATGAACGCCATGGCTAGACATACATAATGTTGTAGATGGCCACCTACGAATCTATTAGGTGGCCATGATGCCTTGCTAGGGGCCAATCTTGGTCTGTGTGTAGTGAGATGATTAATTGGTGTTAATCGTGATACTACTCATTGCTGACATGATAAGGAGCCTACGAGTCACATACTTAGAAGATAATTTAAGAATTAGTTTGTGAAAGGGGTATTTTCATCTTTTAGGACAAAAAGGTATCTTGGTAATCTCACAGTGTAATTAAATTTATTGAGGTTGTTGCCTGTATTCAATTTTAATATTGAAATTAAAATTAATAAAATTATATTTAAATATATGTGTGCATATATTTAAATGAATTATTATTAATTAAATGTTAATATATTTTTATATATATTAATTGATTTTAATAATAATAATTAATTATATTTAAAATACCAATTAAAGGGTGTTTGGTTGTAAGGGTGGATTAGGGTTGGAGCCCATGGCTATTCCTTAGTGGAATAGGGTTTTAATTAAATTGCACTATATAAGTGCAACTAAAAATTAAAACTAATAACACATTAGTCAATTAAGAAAAACCCCAGTTACCCTCACTCTCTCTCTCACGTTTTGGTAGAGTGAATCAAAGATTTTTTCTTTGATTCTTTACTTGATTCTTGAAGCCTACAAATTGTTCTAGCAAAACAATTGTTGATTCTCTGGATTGTCTTTGTGTGGATCAACGTTCGTGCGATTCTATATTGAATCGGAAGCAAAATCAAATCAGAGACATATGAAGGAGCCTCCAAACGTACGTAAGTGTTCTAATCCTTGAATGGATTAATTTTGTTTTATACATATTTGTTTTTAACATGCAAAATGCCATAAATCTTTACCCGTATTTTGGTTGAGAGTAAATGATCGATTTGTTTTAATTGTTCGTTTTTTCGCCGTGCGAATCTAGTCATTTACTTATAGGGACAACCACAAGTGGTGGCAAAAGAGGGGGACAACAATAGCGCATGACAGCGCATTGTTATGCATGAGTAGCAGCCTTCCAAGGCTGTTGCCATGCTGTTTGCAGCAGCACTAACCAAGGCCACATGCCAGAGCATGTGGCCACCTCTTTGGCACAAGGCAGCGTCCAATAGTGGCACTGTTGTGTGCTGCAAGGCACCCAAACGCCATGGGCAAGCGTAGGTTTGTGCACTACTGTTGCTTCTTTCTGGCTGCTACTCTGTTAGGGCAGCGACCCACTTCCCCTTAGGGCAGTTCAATCGACACACAAAATCAAGTTTTATTTGATTTCGCTTTACCTGAAACAAATCAGATGCAAATTCCCAACCAACATCTAAACTAAATAATTTAATAAAAATTCCAGATTTTAATCACCAAATTAAAACCCTAATCATGCATTATCAATATCAAAAAATCATCCAAACGATAATATAATAATGCAAACAAATATAAGATGCTCTGATATCACTGTTGGTTTATGGATCTATTAACACAGCCGAATTTAAAAAAAATTAGATCCAAAAACCCTAACCCATTATCCTTATATTTGTTTTACATTATTTTCTACATGAATAAATATTAAGAAGGTTATAAAACCATACCAGCGTTTGGAGGCTCCCTCAATGAGTTTGGATTCGCTTTAACTCCATGGTAGGAGTGCACAAACGGTATCCATACGAAGACAGGACGAAAGCCGTTGGTTGATTTTATTGGCTAGTAAAAACAACCAACTTAAGAACAAAAATCTGCAGAACTTTTCTAGGGAGAAAAATTCTTTCTCCCACACTAAGGGAGAACACATTTTTGAGAGAGAGAAGAGGGTGGCTAGGGTTTTAAACTTTTGGAATAATGCTACTCATGTTTTAATTCAAGTTGCCCTTTTATAGGCAATAATTAAAACCCTATTCCTGTTTGGAATAGCTAACCACTTATTCCTGATTGGAATAGATTCTTATTATTACCAAACAAGGTAATAATTAATCAATATTATTATTTACTTTAATATTAATATTATTTCAAATATTAATATTATTAAATTAAATTATTATATATATATATATATAGTATCTATATATATTTTTAAATATCCAATCTCACTAATTTTAATTCCCTTATGAAATTAGACTAGGCAATAACCTCAAAAAATTTAATTACACTATGAGATTACCAAAATACCCTTTCATCTTAAAAGACAAAAATACCCCTCTCACTTATTTTCTAATCTATAATCTATGTGTGTGACTCGAAGGCTCCTTATCATATTGGTATTGAATAGTATCGTGATTGACAATTAATCAATCGTCCTACTAGACACAGACCAAGATTGGCCTCTAGCCAAGCATAATGGCCATCCGTGACTTGATTCAATGAAGCCGCTACCTATCAACGTATGGTTACTGTTGTTAGAAACGATCAAGTTTGTGTTAGAGTAGATGCCTAGAGCCAATCAATTATTAGAATTGACTTTTTGTAATAATGTTCATTGATCAATAAAAGGCATTTTATACTATATCGCGTAAACATCATTGTATGATTGATATATGTCCTTAGAATGTAGAACCATGACAAAGATATCAAGTGTTTCAAATCTTGATAGTGATAACCCTATGAGCACATATGGTGACCATTCTAGAAACGTCCGTAGCCCTAGTTTATTCTGAAAAAGGCACGATAAATAAGGTAAGGCTATCATAGTGTTGAACGACATATCGAAAGGCAGTGACTGATCTCACTTGTTAAGGTTGTTTGGTGATAACCTGGTGTAACACATGGGTGCTTGCTGTAGCAAGTTCACTAGACTTACCCACCAGAGGATTCCATATGGATGGTAACCCTATTGTCTATGGAACAAATCCTCTAACGAATGGTGGTGCATGTGATCTTTAGACTTGAGATCACGGAGTGCCTTGTGCACCGATTGGTGTAGTTTGACACTAGCCTAACGTATTTCTATTCAGAGCTGTCAATACGGTAGTGATTGGCTACATCAAGGAGTGTATCAAGACTATGGTGGATAGACAGAGGATTCATCACTTCTGAGTACGGGAGAAGTTATCTCACGACGCATTCAGTAAATGCAATGACACTAAAACTGTGGCCATAGTGGCATTGAGTTGTTGCTCTATCCAGTTTATATACGGTCATTGGTCCAATAACTGAATACACAATATCAAGAGTAACCGAAGTTGACACTATTTCTATGCCTCGTTCTCATCGAGATAACGGATGATGAAAGGATCAAATTGTACGGTAACCATATCTTTGACAGGTAACTACTTTGTTGAATCCGAATCGATCGGGTGGCCATGATGTCTTGCTAGGGGCCATTTTGGTCTGTGTTTAGTGAGATGATTAATTGGTGTTAATTGTGACACTACATATTGCCAGTAAGATAGGAGCCTATCAATTATTGTAGAATTGACTTTTTGTAATAATTTCATTGATCAATAAAAGGCATTTTATACTATATCGCGTAAATCATCATTGTATGTATTGATATATGTCCTTAATGGTAGAACCATGACAAAGGTATCAAGTGTTTCAAATCTTGATAGTGAGAACCCTGTGAGCACATATGTGGTCATTCTAGAAATGTCTTTAGCCCCATTATTATTCTGAAGTAGGGAACAGATAATACGTTAAGGCTATCATGTGTTGAATGACCCTGTCGAAAGGCAGTGACTGATCTCACTTGTCAAGGTTGTCTGGTGACAACCTGGTGCAACACATGGGTGCCTGCTGTAATCAAGTTCACTGGACTGACCCACCAGAGGATTCCATATGGATGGTAACCCTAGTGTCTATGGAACAAATCCTCTAACGAATGGTGGTGCATGTGATCCTTAGACTTGAGATCACCAAAGCGCCTTGTGCACCGATTGGTGTAGTTTGACATTAGCCTAACGCAGTTTTATTCAGAGATGTCAATACGGTAGTGATTGGCTACATCAAGGAGTGTATCAAGACTATGGTGGATAGACAGAGGATTCATCACTCCTGGGTACGGCAGAAGTTATCTCACGACGCAATTCAGTAAATGGCAATGACACTAAAACTGTGGCCATAGTGGCATTGAGTTGTTGCGCTATCCAGTTTATAATACAGGTCATTGGTCCAATAACTGAATACACAATATCAAGAGTAACCGAAGGTTGACACTATTTCTATGCCTCGGTCTCATCGAGATAACGGATGATGAAAGGATCAAATTGTACGGTAACCATATCATTGACAGGTAACTACTTTGTTGAATCCGAATCGATCGGTGGCCATGATGTCTTGCTAGGGGCCAATCTTGGTCTGTGTTTAGTGAGATGATTAATTGGTGTTAATTGTGACACTACACATTGCCAGTAAGATGAGGAGCCTATGGGTCACACAGATAGAAGATAATTTAAGAGCCAAAAAATTTGATTGTTTTTGAAATGTATGCTATGTACTTGTTTGTATATTGCATGGTGCCCGGTACATGAGCCTTAGACCTATGGTGAATGTTTTAAAATTTTTTGGGTATGTATAGTTGTAATTTATTAAATAGGGTCTGCGTGTCCTGCCTTTCTCCACTTCTCAATGTACATTCTCATCTCATCTCATTCCCCTCGAATGTAAATTGAGGTTTCTAAATTCATTGATGTAAAGAATTTTGTATAATTATTCTTATTGTAAATTTAGAATGATGTTTTTGTAATGTACTTGGAGACGGATCAAGAAAGAGACGATCATACTTGAAGACTCAAGATTTTATTACAAGACCCCTAGGTGACCCACCGATTCCTCTAGGCTCGAGGAAATCGATTTCAGTTGGGCCATGTATCGACACATTTTGATATTTTGTTTAGAATGCATGATAAGGTTGAATGTTCAATAACATGCCAAACAATGTCATTCTAACAAAGATAATAATATGGTGAGACATTAAATAACAAACCCTCAATTAAAGGATATTAAGTCACATAAGCCTTCCATCATCATGGTTTTAATCAAACCATTGTTTGTCGAAACCTTGTTTGCCAAAGCGAAGGGTACACTTCTACCAGTGGGAGGTTAAAATGCATTGGAGTTTTCCTTAATGGTGATGGGTCGACTTAAAATGACGGTTTTGCTTGTTTGCCAAAGCGAAGGGTACACTTCTACCAGTGGGAGGTTAAAATGCATTGGAGTTTTCCTTAATGGTGATGGGTCGACTTAAAATGACGGTTTTGCTTGTTTGCCAAAGCAAAGGTTGATAAACGCGTCATAGGCATAGTAGAGCAGTACACATATTGTGTGTACGTGGTGACATGTAGTGTCCACTCTACTGATACTGAGAATCACACTTGAGGACGATGGAATGTAATGTCTATTGGATTGTCTGATTGGCTTGTTGGCTTTTTCACATTTAAAGTTGATAGTAGGAGCTATGAATTGGTGTGGATTAAGTTTGTTGGCCTACCTAATCAACTCATTTTGGCTTGTTCGCCAAAGCGAAGGTTTGAAATGGGCCGGATGGGATCTCAGTCCACTAGGAAAGTCAACGGGCTTTCTCGGGTTAATAGTGAGGGCTATTAACTTGAGTAAAATAGTGGAAGCATGTCACGGCCCCATCTTACTGGAGGCACGGCTGGGTGGAGTTCACAAAGCACCAACCCACTCTTTGTGACTCAAAGGAATATCTCCCCCCCCCCCCAAGGGATTTCTTTCGCCTCCCCCACCACTCGAACCCAAGCCTGATGGTACTCACCATGCTTCCCAATTGACTATAGCCCCTTGGTCTTGGGTTCGAATGGTGAGGGAGGCGAAAGAAATCCCTTGGGAGGGGGGGAGATATTCCTTAGAGTCACGAAGAGTGGGATTAAAAAGGTGCCTTTTTTTTGTCACGGCCCCATCTTACCAGAATCATGACCGAGAACTCGTCCCACTCTTTGTGACTCTAAGGAATATCTCCCCGCCCCCCCCCCCCCCCCCCCCCCCCCCNGAGTCATGCCTTTTAGGCAAGATGACCAAGTCTCCTTTCACAGGACAAAGTGAAAGGGCTACTGAACTGTTAGGCATCATCCATAGTGATGTATGTGGTCCACTAACAGTTGAAGCCAGAGGTGGATATTCATACTTCATCACATTTACTGATGATTTCAGTAGATATGGTTATGTCTACCTTATGAGACATAAATCTGAAGCCTTTGATAAATTCAAGGAATTCAGGAATGAAGTACAGAATATGTTGGGCAAAAGTATTAAAGCTCTTCGATCGAATCGAGGAGGTGAATACTTAAGCTTAGGGTTTTCAGAGTACCTGAAAGAATGTGGGATAGTATCACAACTCACCCCTCCTTATACACCCCAACACAATGGAGTGTCAGAAAGGAGGAACGGGACCTTACTTAACATGGTTAGGTCCATGATGAGTTTTAGTGACTTGCCTGCTTCGTTCTGGGGTTATGCCCTAGAGACTGCGACTCACGTTTTGAACTGTGTGCCGTCAAAGTCTGTAGATAAGACTCCATATCTCATATGGAGTGGGTGAAAGCCCAACTTGTCTTATCTAAGGATTTGGGGTTGTGAAGCTTATGTTAAGAAATTGACTTCGAACAAGCTGGGCCCAAAATCCTGTAAATGTATATTTGTGGGGTATCCAAATGAGACCAAAGGATACTAGTTATACCACCCAGAAGAGCACAAAATTTTTGTTGCTCGATCTGGTGTCTTCCTAGAAAAGGAATATTTTCTAAGAAGTACTAGTGGGAGAAAAGTAGAACTTGATGAAGTTTTAGAACCACAAGATATACTAGACGAAGGACAGAATGATGTGCCACAAGAAGTGGTTGAGCGTCAAGAGGAGGTTACTCCACAACTTGTGGATCAAAGTGAACCACCTCAGGTAGCACAGGAGCTACGTAGATCTGGGAGAGTATGTCAAGAACCCGAGATATATGGTTATCTCATGACTCAACATGGTGATGTACTAGTCTACCATGACGATGAACCCAAAACCTATTAAGACGCTATATTGGATTCAGATTCCGTTAAATGGCTTGAAGCCATGGAATCTGAGATGGACTCCATGTACCAGAACCAAGTGTGGTCTCTGGTGGAACCACCTGAAGAGGTAAAACCCATAGGGTGTAAATGGATCTTCAAGAAGAAGACTGACATGGATGGCAAGGTGCATACTTATAAAGCACGATTGGTTGCCAAAGTTTTCAAACAAATTAATGGCATTGACTATGAAGAAACCTTTTTGCCGATTGCCATGATTAAATCCATCCAGATTATGGTTACAATTGCTGCATATCATGACTATGAAATTTGGCAAATGGATGTCAAAACTGCTTTCCTGAACGGAAACCTTGAAGAGGATGTGTATATGACACAACCCGATGGTTTCATTCTTGATGGGCAAGCTGATAGGTTATACAAGTTGCAGAGATCCATATATGGACTCAAGCAAGCTTCAAGGAGTTGGAACATTCATTTTGTTGAAGCCATAAAAGAATTTGGTTTTATTAAGAATGAAAATAAGCCCTGTGTTTACAAGAAAGTGAGTGGGAGCGCAGTAGTATTCCTAGTGTTGTATATCGATGACATACTTTTGATCGGGAATGATATACCGAACTTATAGGCAGTAAAGACTTGGTTATCCAAGTGTTTCTCCATGAAGGACTTAGGGGAAGCAGCCTACATCCTTGGTATAAAAATCTATCGTGATAGATCGCATAGGTTGCTTGGCCTAAGTCAGAGTGCATATATTGACAAAGTACTCAAAAGATTCAGTAAGGAAGAATCCAAGAAGGGATTTCTTCTGATGTCACATTGTGTTTATCTCTCTAAGGAATTGTGTCCTAGAACACAAGATGAGAGAGATAGGATGAAGAGGATCCCATATGCATCAGCAATTGGATCCATCATGTATGCCATGCTATGTACTCGGATTGATGTCTCATGTGCTTTGAGCCCTTGTAGTAGATATCAATCGGATCTAGGTAAGCGTCACTGGATGGCTGTCAAGAATATTCTTAAGTCCCTGAAAAGGACTAAGGATATGTTCTTTGTTTATGGAGGGGAATATGAGCTTACCGTAAGAGGATACAGTGATGCTAATTTCCAAATGAACAAAGATGATTATCGATCGCAATCAGGGTTTGTATTTTGTCTCAATAGGGGTGCAGTGAGCTGGAAGAGCTCCAAGCAAAGCACTGCAGCGGACTCTACAATGGCGGCTTAGTATATTGAATTGTCAGATGCGGCCAATGAGGTAGTCTGGATTAAGAAGTTTGTTACTGAACTTAGTGTGGTTCCCACGATTGTTGATCCTATAGACATCTATTGTGACAACAATGGAGCAATTGCTCAAGCCAGGGAACCACGGTCTCATCAGAAGTCCAGACACATACTCTGACGATTCCATCTCATCAGAGAGATAGTTGAGTGGAAAGATGTGCAGATTAGTAAAGTGCATACTGATGACAATCTTGCAGATCCACTGACAAAGCCTCTCTCGCAGTGGAAGCATGAAAGGCACTTGAGATCATCTGGTATTAAATACATGAATGATTGGCTATAGTGCAAGTGGGAGATTGTTAGAGTAGATTCCCTAGAGCCAATCAATTATTATAGAATTGACTCTTTCTAATAATGTTCATTGATCAATAAAAGGCATTTTATACTATATCGCGTAAATCATCATTGTATGTATTGATATATGTCCTTAGAATGGTAGAACCGCGATTAGGGTATCAAGTGTTTCAAATCTTGATAGTGAGAACCCTGTGAGCACATATGGTGGTCATTCTAGAAATGTCTTTAGCCCCAGTATTATTCTGAAGTAGGGGAACAGATAATACGTTAAGGCTATCATAGTGTTGAACGACCCTGTCGAAAGGCAGTGACTGATCTCACTTGTCAAGGTTGTTTGGTGACAACCTGGTGCAACACATGGGTGCTTTTTGTAGGTTAATACACCGCAGCAAGTTCACTAGACTGACCCACCAGAGGATTCCATATGGATGGTAACCCTAGTGTCTATGGAACAAATCCTCTAACGAATGGTGGTGCATGTAATCCTTAGACTTGAGATCACCAGAGCGCCTTGTGCACCGATTGGTGTAGTTTGACATTAGCCTAACGCAGTTTTATTCAGAGATGTCAATACGGTAGTGATTGGCTACATCAAGGAGTGTATCAAGACTATGGTGGATAGACAGAGGATTCATCACTCCCGGGTTCGGGCGAAGTTATCTCATGGCGTAATTAAGTAAATGGCAATGACACTAAAACTGTGGCCACAGTAGGATTGAGTTATTGCTCTATCCAGTTTATAATATGGGTCATTGGTCCAGTAACTGAATACACAATATTGAGAGTAACCGAAGGTTGACACTATTTTTATGCCTCGGTCTTGTCAAGATAATAGATGATGAAAGGATCGAATTGTACGGTAACCATATCGTTGGCAAGTAGTTACTTTGCTGAATCTGAATCTATCGGGTGGCCATGATGCCTTGCTAGGGGCCAATCTTGGTCTGTGTTTAGTGAGACGATTAATTGGTGTTAACCGCGATACTACACACTGCCAGTAAGATGAGGAGCCTATGGGTCACATACATAGAAGATAATTAAAGAGCCAGAATGAAAGAAGGGTGTTTTTCATCTTTTTAGGCGAAAGGGTATTTTGGTAATTTCACAATACAATTAAATTTGCTGAGATTGTAGCATTTATTTAATTTGTTAGAAAAATTAAATAAGTGAGATTACGTTTAAATATGTGTTCGTATATATTTAAATAAATTATCATTATTGTTAAATGTTAATATATATATTAACTGATTTTAATTGAGATAGTGATAAACAAAATTAAAATATCTAAATGGGAGTGTTTGGAAACAAGGGGTGTTTGGGTTGGAGCCCAAGCCTATTCCATAAGGGAATAGGGCAATTAAAATTACACTATAAAAATAAAAGTTTAATTGAGAGATAGTAGATTCATTCATTTGATTTTTCAAAGAAAAAGAGAAAAAGCTACAGCACCCAAAAACACTCTCTCACGCCAGATTTGGGTTTTTGGTTTTAAATCAAATACTCTTCATTTCTTCTTCGTTCTTAAGGCTAAAGAGGATCTAGCAAATCCCTCTTTAGTTCCTTGTGATTATCTTCATGTGGACTACATCGGTTCGATCCTACACTTGGGTCGATAGCAAAATACGTTCAGAGACAAAGTTGGAGGAGCCTCCAAACGTGCGTATGATTTCTTAAACTCTAAACTAATTTTCTGCAGATTCTTGTTTTGTTATAAACTGTAAATTTGTGCCCTAATCTTGGTTCTATGGAACTATTCGTGTTGTTATTAATTTTTTTTTCCGCTGCCTCAATGGATCATTTCCTAACAGTTTGGCAACGGAAAAATAAAAGAATTTACAACAATAGATCGCTCCTTAGAACCACGATCAGGGTACAAATTTACAGTTTATTCATTAAATAAGAATCTGTAGATTTTAGTTTAGAGTTTTAAGAAATCATACGCACGTTTGGAGGCTCCTCCAACTTGTCTCTGAACGTATTTCTCTATCGACCCAAGTACAGGATCAAACTGATGTAGTCCACATGAAGATAACTTCAAGGAACTAGAGAGGGATTTGCTAGATCCTCTTTAGCCTTTAAGAACCAAGAAGAAAACAAAGTGTATTTGATTTTAGCAAAGAATGCAATCTGGCGTGAGTAGAGAAAAGGGACTAGAAATATTTCTTTCAATGATTGAATGAGTCAATTAAAATATTTCGCAAAGTACCCTATTCCATCATGGAATGGGCTTGGGCTCCAACCCAAACACCCCTTGTATCCAAACATCCCCTTTAAGATATTTTTTAACTTTAATTTATCATTATCTCAATTCAATTCAATTAATATATATTTACAATATATATATTAACATTTAACAATAATGATAATTTATTTAAATATATGCAAACACATATTTAAACGTAATCTCACTTATTTAATTTTAATATCAAATAAAATAAAGGCTACGACTCTCAGCAAATTTAATTGCACTGTAAAATTACCAAAATATCCTTTCGCCTAAAAAGATGAAAACGCCCTTCTTCTAAATTTGTTCTTAACTTATCTTCTATGTGTGTAACCCGTAGGCTCCTCATCATACCAGTAGTGTGTAGTATCGCGATTAACACCAATTAATTGTCTCACTACACACATACCAAGATTGGCCACTAGCAAGGCATCATGGCCACCCGATAGATTCGAATTCAACGAAACAGCTACCTGTCAACGATATGATTACCATACAATCCAATCCTTCCATCATCCGTTATCTCGATGAGACCGAGGCATAGAAATAGTGTCAACCTTTGGTTACTCTCGATATTGTGTATTCAGTTACTGGACCAATGACCTGTATTATAAACTGGATAGAGCAACAACTCAATCCCACTGTGGCCACAGTTTTAGTGTCATTGCCATTTACTAAATTGCACCGTGAGATAACTTCTCCCATCCTCGGGAGTGATGAATCCCCTGTCTATCCACCATAGTCTTGATACACTCCTTGATGCAACCAATCACCACCGTATTGATAGCTCTGAATACAACTGCGTTAGGCTAGTGTCAAACTACACCAATCGGTGCACAAGGCGCTCCGATGATCTCAAGTCTAAGGATTACATGCACCACCATTCATTAGAGGATTTTTTCCATAGACACTGGGGTTACCATCCATATGGAATCCTCTGGTGGGTCAATCCAATGAACTTGCCTACAGCAAGCACCCATGTGTTGCACCAGGTTGTCACCAAACAACCTTAACAAGTGAGATCAGTCACTGCCTTTCGACAGGTCGTTCAACACTATGATAGCCTTACCATATTATCTGTGCCCTTACTTCAGAATAATACTGGGGCTACGGATGTTTCTAGAATGGTCACCATATGTGCTCATGGGGTTCTTGGCGTGCTGTCGTAGGCACCCAAAATTAAAACCTAAAAACACATGTAATAGTATGAGTCAGGGTCATTCCCACGGAGAGTGTCTAGCCGTATTTTATGTTATGTGAACAAGGTTGAGGGGGGTTTTAGTAAAACAGAAATAATCTCAGGAAAAACAAAAGCAATTCAAATCTAAATTAATCAAAATAACGAAACTTGGTGTCCGTCAACATCCACCATTGGAATCTTAAAACTGATCATTGATGCAAAAGTAAATCAATTCTTACTTTGAATATTCACCATTGGAACTATTTTCCTATCTCTCCTTAATTGTAATTAATTAGGAAACAAACAATCTTAATTAATCTTACCACTAAACAACCCTAGACAAGCGCTAAAGATTTAATCTAGTGGCAGCCTTAAGAATTAGAGAAATCGATGAAGCTAAACAGCACAAACTCAAGCGGTTGTATTTATTTAGTCGAGTGTTCTTCTTAAGATTACTAATTCCTGACGCAGCAAATTATTAACCCTAATTGCTTCACAAGTTAGAGGAATCAATTACGGATTTGATATCTAACTTAGCAGTAGATTGCAACAATTAATAAACTAGTAGGCCTCCTAGTAATTAAATGCAACAATCATAAAATTAGGCACAGAAGAACATCCAATACTCAAAACACAAAAATTGAACACAAAAAAAAAAAAAAAAAAAATAGATTAGATCTCATAGTTTATTGATTCTGAGGCCTCTGTTTCCTTCGACCAAGTTATAAAGATTAGCCACTCATGGCCATCACGAAATTTCAAAGGAAAATCGAAAATCCACCAGAGAGAGAGGCGTGTGTGATGTGTGTTGTAATCCCTAATCTGATCTCTCTTTTAAAAATATCTAATTCTAATTCTAATTCTACTCAATCTCCTCAAAATATTCTAATTTCCTAAAGTAACATTTATCCTAATCTGATTAATTGGAAATAAAATAATAAAGTCCTAAAATAAAATTGGAAGTGGTGTTTTCCAGCTGTAATTTGCGTGCAACAGGTCTTCAAAACTTCTTGTAATAATCTGCCTATTTGAATTGCATGAAAAAGCGGAATGTTCTAGAACGTCGACAGTGCAGGTGTGTCAACTTCAAGCTCGATTACAACCTTGATGCAGTGAGTATCTCTCAAAAATCAAAACATTAAAGTTGTATATCTCTTTCTTAGCGTTCCATAGAATTTTGAATCATCTCAATCGGAGCTTGGATGAGAGAGTTATGCCCAGAATACAAAGCAATGTCAAAACTGTCCGAATTCACTTAATTAGTTCCGTTTTGCTATTAACGCCTCCATTTGCATCCTAAATCAAAATATAATAATAATGAGTACATTTAGGCAGCAAATAAGTATAAAAGACTAGACATTAAAAGGGGGGGGGGGGGGGTTAAATATGACATTTTGCATTCCCATCAGTTCTCACTATCAAGATTTGAAACACTTGATACCCTAATCACGGTTCTACCATTCTAAGGACATATATCAATACATATAATGATGATTTGTGCGATATAATATAAAATGCCTTTTATTGATTAATCAACATTATTACAAAGAGTCAATTATACAATAATTGATTGGCTCTAGGGTACCTACTCTAACAACTATATAATCAAATCCCGTCATCATCTATTATCTCATCAAGGCTAAGGTATAGAAATAGTGTCATCCTTAGTGAATATCCTTGATCTTTTTGTATTCGTTTTTCTAGACCAACGACCTTAAAAAATTGGATTGAGCAACAACTCAATCCCATTGTGGTCACAGATTTAATGTCATTGCCATCTATTGAATTGCTCAGCAAGATAATTTCTCTCATACCTAAGAGTGATGAATCCTCTATTAATCCACCATTGTCTTGATACACTTCTTGATGTAGCCAATCACTAATGTTCTGATAGCTCAAAATAGAACTATGTTGGGCTAGCATCAAACTACACCAATTGATGCATAAGGCGCTCTGGTGATCTCAAGTCTAAGGATCACATACATCACCATTCGTTAGAGGATTTATTCCATAGGCACTAGGGTTACCATCTATGTGGAATCCTCCAATGGGTATGTCCAGTGAACTTGCCTATTACAAGCACCTATGTGTTGCACCAAGTTGCCGACAAACAACCTTGACAAGTGAGATCAGTCACTGTCTTTTGACAGGGTCATTTAACACTATGATATCGTTACTGCATTATCTGTGTCCTTAGTCAAAATAATACTAGGGCTATGGACATTTCTAGAATGGCCACCATATGTGTTCATAGGGTTCTCACTATCAAGATTTCAAACACTCGATACCCTTGTCACGGTTCCACCATCCTGAGGTACATATATCATTTTCTTATACTAATATAATCAAATCGCATGATATAGAGAAATGCCTTTTATTGATAATAAAACATGATTACAAAGAGTCAATTTACAATATTGGATTGACTCTAGGGCACCTACTCTAACCAAATGAAGTATGCTAAAGCTTGGCCTTTAATTGCTGTTCTCGAGAAGTACTTCACGTCTTACTGGCTCAATTTCATTTTCCACTAAATCAATCTTTCTGATGCCTCGAGCTTCTGCATCACTTTCTTGAGTGGAAAGTTAGTGAGCTCATGCACAGTATGTGCTTGGAAATATGGCCGTAACTTTTTGGCTGCCATAAGGAGTGCTAAAGCAAGCTTTTCCATCTCTGGGTACCTCGTTTCAGCATTGAGCAAGCGCTTGCTCACGTAGTAGATGAGCCATTGAACTCCCCTTTCCTCACGTATCAAAGCTGCGCTGATTACAAACTGTAAGACTGATAAATACAACAAAAGGGGCTCATCTGGAACAGGCTTTGATAATAATAGAGGCTGCCCTAGGTGCCTTTTCAATTCTTGGAATGCTTTCTCACATTCCTCTATCCACTTAAAATCCTTGTTACCCTTCAAGGTCTCAAAAAATGGTAGGCATCTATCAGTTGCTCGGGAAACAAACTTGCTGAGTACAGCCACTCGCTTATTAGGCTCTGAAGTTGCTTTATCTTGGTCGAGGTTTGTATGTTCAGTAAGGCTTGGATTTTTTTTAGGTTGGCCTCAACATCCCACTGGTTCACTAAGAATCCTAGGAAGTTTGGTAGGTCGCCCTAGCATTCTCTAGTTCAAATGGTATAACCCTGTAACAATAAATACCCCAGTCAATAATAAAGGAGGTGTGCTCTTCATTGGGCTGGTACATTAAGATTTGGTTGTATCTCGAGTACACATCTATGAAACTCAATAGTTTGTTCCTTGCTGTTGCATCTACTAGCTGATCGATCTAGGGTAGCGAAAATTTCTTTGGGACACGCTTTATTGAGAGCTGTGAAATCGATGCAAGTCTGCCACTTGCCATTTGATTTCTTAACTAACACTAGGTTGGCAAGCCAATCCATATACTTTACTTCTCTAATAAAGTTGATGTTTAGGAGTTTATCAACTTCATCCTTAAGCACTTGAAATCGCTCATAATCTATCGACCTTCTTTTCTTCCTAATTGGTCAGGCTTTTGGATCGATGTTCAATCGGTGGCACATCACCTCAAGGCTGATCCCTACCATGTTCACATGAACCAAGCAAAAACATCGAGATTCTTTTTTAAGAACCCTGCCAATCTGTCTGCCAACTCACTGGCCAGGTTACTCCCGATCTTCAGGATACGAGCTAGGGTTCCTCGCTAATAGGAATCTCATGTAACTCTTTTGTTGGCCCAGATGTTGGTTCCTCTTTATGGATACCAGGATCTATTGTATCTACCAGGGCCTCGGGCTTTGGCTCAATCTCTACAATAACCATGGTATTTGGAAGTGACCATTTCTAGGCTACGGTTATTGCTCTAGTGTAGCACTCTCCAGAGTCTTTCCAAGAGCTCCTAACTAGTCCAATTCCATCCAGGGTAGGGAACTTCACTGCCTAGCATTGGACCAAGGATACTGCAGTTAGGTAATCTAGAAGCGGTCTTCCTAGTATGACATTATAGGCTGTTAGGCAATCGACCACCAAAACTCTACCATCACTGTCATTATCTAGGGTTTTTCCCTAAGAGTCACAGGTAGGTCTATTGTACCTTGGGGGACCAAGCTGTCTCTAATGAATCCATACAATGGCAACGGGCATTGCTTCAGATCCCGCTCGTTAAACCTTATTTCTCGGAAGGTTCCTAAGAAAATAATGTTAATCGCACTACCATCACCAACCATTATCTGGAACACCTTGTTGTTACCAATCCTTGTTGTCATTACGATTGCGTCATGGTTATGGCAAGGTACCAGATTGCCTTCTTCTTTCGTGAATCCTGTTACTTCACTTTCTGTTTTGGGATGCCTTGCTTTGCAACTCATAACTTAGGGAGTCGAGTTTGTTCTAGCTTCTCGTGTATATTGCTCATGAGCGTGCCTAGAGTTTCCTACAACATCAACCCCCCATAGATCATCCTTACCAAGACGTCGCCAACCAGTGAGGTTGGCTAAGGTTGGCTCAGGTTGATCATTTTGGTCATTCTATTTGTTGCGAGCTTAGTTTCCCTTCACAAACTCTTTCAAATGACCTCTCTTTATCAGGTATTCGATTGCATCTTTTAAGGCTCTATAATCATTTATGTTATGCCTGACATCCCCATGGAATCTGTAATATTTCTACCAATCCCTTCCGTTTGGTGCTCCCCTCATTTTTTCTGGGGGAGGCAATCTTCTAGCCTTATGAGAGACCTCATAGTGTGAGCTACATCCTTTACCAAAGGAATTTATTCTACATACCGAGGGAAAGGTTGTCTCTCCCGATGAGGATTTGTTCACTACCTTTTCTAGAACCTATTTCGGTCCTTGTAACTCAATCTTGGCCCCTCTTTTTATATGTTAGGCGGTCTTGCCACTAGTCGGAGGCTATTCTTGAGGAGCTATCGACTAAGGCTGCCAGTGAACTCTCAACTCATTGATGTTAGGCTACCATTTGGTAGAACCTAGCCAAACTCACATGGTCTTCGCTTTGAAGCTCCTTCTATAACTCCGTTTGCAGCCTTATTCCAGCGATCAATAAGGTTCAGATTGACTCTTCCGGAGCATCCACAACTTTGATTCTGGAACCTTGTCAAATACAAGGTTAGAGATTCGTCTTTCTCTTGACGAATAAGCGGCATGGTGAAGTGTCTACTCGATTAGAATTACTGGAGATACAATATGGAGAATTGTTTCCACGACTGGATTGAGTTTTCCTTGAGTCTCTTGTACCACCTCTTGTTAGTAAACAATCCCATATACGCAGCGGAAACAAAACAAATAATTCAGGGATCGTTTACATGAGCCAAGATCAAGGGTATAATTTTACAATTTATATTAAATAAAATCTGCAGAAAAATAAATCATGAGTTTAAAGAAAACAAATGCACGTTGGAGGCTCCTCCAAATTTGTCGACGAATATTTTGCTACCGATCCAAGTGTAGGATCGAACCTGCGTAGTCCACACGAAGAACACTCTCAAAAAGAACAAAGAGGATTTGCTAGACCCTCTTTGGCTTCAAGATTAAGAAGAAAGCAAATCAAGAAATTTGATTTAGGCTAAAACCAAAACTGGCATGGGAGGAGATGGGGCTGCTGTGTTGTGTTTTAATTCAAGAGAAATCAATTCCTCAAATTAATTCACACACTTTTCCTTTATAGTTAATTAAGTTGCCCTAATCCCTATGGAATAGGCTTAGGCTCCACCCAAATGCCCCTGTTGCCAAACCTCACAATTTGATTTATTTTATTTTCCATCATTATCTCAATTAAAATCAATTATATATATTAAATATATATTAACATTAAACAATATGATATTATTTAAATATGAGCGAACACACATTAAACGTAATTTCACTTATTTAATTTTTCAACAAATTAAATAAAGGCTACGACCTCAGCAATTAATTGCACTGTGAACTTACCAAAATACCCTTTCACCTTAAAAGATAAAATGCCCTTCTTTCTTCTTGGATCTCAAATTATCTCTATGTGTGTGACCTATAAGCTCCTCATTATATCGGCAGTGTATAGTATCGCGATTAACACCAATTAATCATCTCACTAATACACAGACCAGATTGGCCCCTACAAGGCATCATGGCCATCCGATAGATTCGGATTCAGCAAAGTGCTACCTGTCAACGATATGGTTACCGTCAATTATCCTTTCATCATACTTATCTCGACGAGAACGAAGGCACAGAATAGTGTCAACCTTCGGTTACTCGCGATATTATGTATTCAGTTTTTGGACCAATGACCCAAATTATAAACTGGATAGAGCAACAACTCATTCCCACTGTGGCCACAGTTTTAGTGTCATTGCCATATATTGAATTGCGCCGAGATAACTTCTACCGTACTCGGGAGTGATGATCCTTTGTCATCCACCATAGTCTTGATACACTCCTCCTTGATGCTGCTATCACCATCGTATTGACAGCTCTGAAAAGAACTGCGTTAGGCTAGTGTCAACATCACCAATCGGCGCACAAGGCGCTCCGGTGATCTCAGTCTAAGGATCACATGCACCACCATTCGTTAGAGGATTTGTCCATAGACACTGGGTTACCATCCATATGGAATCCTCTGGTGGGTCAGTCCATGAACTTGCTGCGGTGTATTGCCTACAGCAAGCACCCATGGTTGCACCAGGTTGTCACCAAACAACCTTGACAAGTGATCATCACTGCCTTTCCAGGTCTTTCAACACTATGATAGCCTTACCGTATATCTGTGCCCTTACTTCAGAATAATACTAGGGCTACGGACGTTTCTAGAATGGGCACCATATGTGCTCTTAGTTTCTCACAATCAAGATTTGAAACACTTGAACCCTCATCACGGTTCTACCATTCTAAGGACATATATCAATACATATTGCAATAATAGATTTACGCGATATAGAGTAAAATGCCTTTTATTGATTAATGAACATTATTACAAGAGTCATTCTATAATAATTGATGGCTCTAGGCATCCTCTATCAATCCCCCCACTTCGCTATGGCCAATCTTCATGCACTCAACACTGAATGACCCAAGTGCCTGCACATAGCCAGTCTTCATGCACTCAACATTGTACCCAAGTGCCCATCTGCTTCTGCTACACAAAAACTTTATAGTGGGTTGGTAGGTTATTCTGCAAATCTGCACATTCCCTTCTTATCGATCCTTCAGATCAGATTGATCAACTAAGTAAGTGTTGGATTACGGTGAGACCGTGATTCCAGCCACAACAATGGCTCCATTATTATCGTAGCACAACTATACTGGATTAGCAATGCTTGAAATCACATCAAGTTCAGTAATGAACTTCTTGATCCAAACCGCCTACACGGCTGCATTAAAAATGCGATACACTTACATCAATTGTAGAATTCGCTGTAGTACACTGATTCGAGCTCTTCCAACTCACTGCAGTCACGGATGCACAAATTGTGTAATCCCAATTGTGAACTATAATCTCCTTTTTCCGTTTGGAAATAGCGTCACTGTATTCTCTTATAGTGAGCTCATCTTTCCTCCATAATCCAAGATATAATATTCTAAGCCTTTTTCAAGTACTTAAGAATGTCCATTGACACTCACCCGGTGTCATTTACTTGGATTTAGTTGATATCTTCTCTAGTGCTAAGTGCCATAAGACTCAATCTAAGTACATAACGTATTGCTCACTTGAGCCTGTGATATCCACTATAAGTGCTGAGTACATTAGATATCATCTCACATACAAGATGGATCCACTTGCTGAAGCATGTGTGATCCTCTTCATTCTATCTCTCTTATTGTGTGGTAGGACACATATCCTTACAGAGATAGATACCATATGCCATCAGAAGAAATCCCTTCTTGGATTTTTTCTATACTGAATGTGTTCGTACCTTGTCTATGTACTTTGCCTTAGTTTGAGCAACCTACACGATCTATCTCGATAGATCTTTATTCCAAGGATGTAGGCTGCTTCCCTTAAGTCCTTCATGAGGAAGCACTTGGATAACCAAGTCTTTACCGACTGCAAGTTCGGTATATCATCCTGATCAGAAGTATGTCATCAACATACAACACTGAATGCTACTCGGCGCTCCCACTCACTTTCTTGTAAACACAAGGCTCATCTTCGTTCTGATAAAACCAAATTCTTTTACGCCCTCATCAAACGAATGTTCCAGCTCTTTGAGCTTGCTTGAGTCCATAAATGGATCTCTGCTGCTTGCATACCTTATTAGCTTGACTATCAAGAACGAAACCATCAGGTTGTGTCATATCAACATCCCCTTAAGGTTTCCGTTCAGGAAAGCAGTTTTGACATCCATTTGCCAAAACTTATAGTCATGATATGCAGCAATTGAAAGCATAATCCGGATGGATTTAATCGTGGCAACCGGCGAAAAGGTTTCTTCATAGTCAATGCCATGAATTGTTTGAAACCTTTGGCAACCAGCCATGCTTTATAAGTATGCACGTTGCCATCCATGTCGTCTTCTTCTTGAAGACCTATTTACACCTTATGGGTTTTACCCTTTCAGTGGTTCCACCAGAGACCACACTTGGTTCTGGTACATGGAGTCTATCTCAGATTTCATGGCTTCAAGCCATTTAACGGAATCTGGATCCGATATAAACTTCTTAGGTTCTGGGTTCATCGTCTTGGTAGACTAGTACATCCCCATGTTGAGTCATGAGATAACTGTATCTCTCGGGCTCATGCGTACTCTCCCAGATCTACGTAGCTCCTGTGCTACTTGAGGTGGTTCACTTTGATCGACAAGTTGTGGAGTAACCTCCTCATGATGCTCAACCACTTTTTGTGGTACATCATTCCATCTTTGTCTAGTATATCTTGTGGTTCTACTTTCTTCCACTAGTACTTCTTAGAAAATATTCCTTTTCTAGGAAGACACCAGATCGAGCAACAAATTTTGAACTCTTCTGGGTGGTAGAAATAGTATCCTTTGGTCTCCTCTGGATACCCCACAAATATACATTTACAGGATTTTAAGCCCAGCTTGTTCAAAGTCAATTTCTTAATATAAGCTTCGCAACCCAAATCCTTAGATAAGACAAGTTAGGCTTTCACCCACTTCATAGCTCATATGGAGTCTATTATCTCAGACTTTGATGGCACACGGTCAAACGTGAGTCGCAGTCTCTAGGGCATAACCCCAAAACAATGCAGGTAAATCACTAATAATCATCATGGACCTAACCATATCAAGTAAGGTCCTGTTCCTCATTTCCGACACTCCTTTGTGTTGGGGTGTATAAGGAGGGGTGAGTTGTGATACTATCCCACATTCCTTTAGGTATGTTTAGCTCAACTCGCCAAAGTTGGTATAGTAGTCATTTTGAGATTATCCTTTTTGTCTTTCTTAAGAACTATTATTATGAAACAGTTCCATAAAAAATATATTTATACTCAAGGACAATAATCCATTAGTAAACCAATATTCTCATTTGTCCTATGTGGACACAGAAATATAATTTCTAGAACTGAAGAAAAACCATAATAATCCACCAGTTCAAGAAACAAGTCATCGGCTAAATCAGACGATAAGATCCATAGCAAATGTAGCAGCACGTGCTTCATTTCCAACTAGTAGGTCCACCTCTCCCTTGGCGAGCAATCTACTCTACTGACATCCTACACAATCAAATGTGAGTACCACATCTTGTGTCAACTAGTGTTTACGGGAGAAGTTAATCTCATAACGTACCTAACGAAGAAGTAACATTCTTCTTCCCTTTTGCTAGAAAGCCTTGCAATGTTTGCTCCGTGGTTGGGATTCCCACAGTGAGAACAAATGCCTTTCCTTTCTGCAACAGTTCTTTCCATCGACTTCTGAGCCCTTTCCTTTTCACTTGAGTTGGCTTCACAACGTCAATGTTTCTGACATTTTCATGCCTGGCTCAGTAGCCTTTACAAATCCAGAAGCTTGGAAAGGGTATCTTCTTATCTTCCTCAATGAAGTCATAGACAAATTGAGATAAGAATCTGGTAATGACTGTAACTTAGGTTTATTGCTAAACCTTCTTTAAGTCCACATCCCAAAATCTCAAGCTTGTTCATATACTCGTCCACTTGAGTAATTATCGCCAATTTTGGTACCCTCTTCCATCCTACATCTGAATACCGACCGAGACACCATATGCTTCTCATTTCTTTGAGAAAATTAAAATAGAAAATCCATTTTCTGGCACTGTTGTCGCAGTAATGGTGCCATTCATGCAGCACAATGTATCTAGTCATTTCTGCTTTTGCATCGTGTATGCTTCACATATACATACCCAGTCTCATGGATAGAACTATCAGCAGGCTCTGGTGATAGAGCTTGCTCAATGGTGTATAATCTATCGCTTACTGAAGTATATTATTTATACTTCTATACCAGTCAACGAAATTCTCACCATTCCATTTCTCTCCCAATTCGATGATTTGTCGCAGTGGATGGGGGATCATTTTGCTCAAATTTATGAATCTACAAGTGCAGAAAAATACCTATTATTACCATGTTCATTATTATTGTTTAATATGGTCTTTTTATTAAACAAAGCTCCCACTATTTTACTCAAGTCAATACCTCACCATTAACTTGGGAAAGCCCGTGACTTTCCTAGTGGACCGAGATCCATCCTGCCCATTTCAAACCTTCGCTTTGGCAAACAAGCCAAAATGACTTGATTAGTAGGCCAACAAACTTAATCTACACCAGTTGATAGCTCCCACTATCAACCTCAAATGTGAGAAAGCCAACAAGCCAATCACACAATCCAATGGACACTACATGCCATCGTCCTCAGTGTGATCTCAGTATCAGTAGAGTGGACACTACATGTCACCACGTACACCACACATGTGTACTGTCTACTATGCCTATGACGCGTGTTTATCAATCTTTGCTTTGGCGAACAAGCAAAACCGTCATTTTAAGTCAACCCATCACCATTAGGGAAAACTCCAATGCATTTTAACCTCCCACTGGTAAAAGTGTACCCTTCGCTTTGGCGAACAAGGTTTCGACGAACAATGGTTGATTAAAACCATGGTGATGGAAGGCTTTCATGACTTAATACTTTGATTCAGGGTTTTGTTATTTAATGTCTCACCAGATTATATCTTTGTAGAAGAGATTGCTTGGCATGTTATTGAACATTCAACCTATCTCAGCTTCTAAACAAAATATTAAAACGTGCCGGTACATGGCCCAACTAAAACCGATTTCCTCGAGCCTAGAGGAATCAGTGGGTCACCTAGGGGTCCTGAAATAAACATCTGATTCTTCAAGTATGGTTTCCTCGTCCTTTGCTACGTCTTCAAGTACTTACAAAAAATATTGTTCTAAATTACAATAAATAATTATACAAATTCTTATATCAATAAATTTAGAAACCTCTATTACATTCGAGGGGAATTAGATGAGAAGAGAATGACATCGAGAGAGAAAGACAGACACGCAGGCCCTATTTAATAAATAATACAACCATACATACCCAAATATTTTAAAACATTCACCCTTAGGTCTAAGGCCATGTACTGGGCACCATGCAATATACAAACAAGTACAAAGCATACATTTCAAAACAATCAATTTTTGAAATTTAGGGTTATTTACAATTACCCCCTAACATTTTGGATCTGCTTGGTCCAAAGTTTTGAAACTTTGCATTTTAGCCCCTATGCACCCGGAAGTGCGCTCGCTGTGGCAATGAGTTAGATCGCCATGGCGTGCATTGATTACTTGACGTTCAGTTTAACGTACCTTCGCCACGGCGATTTGGTATAGCATCTATCCTAGGACGATCGTCGCAGTGATGGGTTATTCGTCACAGCGAGCGTTGTTTTTGTACAGTGCTTGTCCAGAAGACAATCTCATGGCAATCATTTATATCACGTGGGCGAGCGTTGGTTTCATCACTACGGCCTGTCCGGCGAGTGCTGGTTTTGTCACCACGCCAACGTAACAACGCTCGCTGCGTGATTGGTTTATATCACCGCAGCGAGCGTCACAGATCTGTAGCTCCGGATATGTTCTACAATAACCAAAAACATTCTAAACGGATTTTGCAATCAATCAAACACTTGATCCAACAAAATCCATCATGCATTAAATCAAACTTGTAGTTCATCAACAAATCAAATTAATTGATTAATCAATTTCTCAAAAACATGATTTAGGCAGATTTTATAAGGCACATTATATCATCAAATAAATGTTATCAACCATCCAAATAAAAATTGTAAAATTTAGTACCCTAGGCCCTGATACCACTGTTAGTAAACGGTCCCATATACGCAGCGGAAACAAAACAAATAATTCAGGGATCGTTTACATGAGCCAAGATCAAGGTATAATTTTACAATTTTATTAAATAAAATCTGCAGAAAAATAAATCATGAGTTTAAGAAAACAAACGCACGTTGGAGCTCCTCCAAATTTGTCACGAATGTTTTGCTACCAATCCAAGTGTAGGATCAACCTGCGTTCCACACGAAGACAATCTCAAAAAGAACCAAAGAGGGATTTGCTAATCCTCTTTGGCTTCAAGATTAAAAGAAAGCAAATCAAAAGGAATTTGATTTAGGCTAAAACCCAAAACTGGCATGGGAGGAGATGGGGCTGCTGTGTGTGTTTTTTAATTTCAAGAGAAATCAATTCCTCAAATTAATTAACACACACTTTTCCTTTTATAGTTAATTAAGTTGCCCTATCCCATATGGAATAGGCTTAGGCTCCAACCCAATGCCCCATTTGCCAAACACTCCCAATTTGATTTATTTTATTTTCCATCATTATCTCAATTAAAATCAATTAATATATATTTAATATATATTAACATTTAACAATAATGATAATATATTTAATATGTGCGAAGACACATTTAACGTATTTCACTTATTTAATTTTTCTACAAATTAAATAAGGCTACGACCTCAGCAAATTTAATTGCACTGTGAAATTACCAAATACCCTTTCGCCTTAAACGAAAACACCATCTTTCTTCTTGGATCTCAAATGTCTTTTATGTGTGTGACCCATAGGCTCCTCATCTATATCGTGGGTATATTATTGCGATTAACACCAATTAATCGTCTCACTAATACATAGACCAAGATTGGCCCCTAGAAGGCATCATGGCCACCCGATAGATTCAGATTCCAAAGTAGCTACCTGTCAATGATATGGTTACCGTGCAATTCGATCCTTTCATCATACGTTATCTTGACGAGACGAAGGCATAGAAATAGTGTCAACCTTCGTTTCTCTCGTATTATGAATTCAGTTTTTGGACCAATGACCCGTATTATAAACTGGATAGAGCAGCAACTCAATTCCACTGTGGCCACAGTTTTAGTGCATTGCCATATATTGATTTGCGCCGTGAGATAACTTCTACCGTACTCGAGAGTGATGAATCCTTTGTCAATCCACCATAGCTTGATACACTCCTTGATGCTCTAATCACCATCGTATTGACAGCTCTGAAAAGAACTGCGTTAGGCTAGTGTCAAACTACACCAATCGGCGCACAAGGCGCTCCGGTGATCTCAAGTCTAAGGATCACATGCACCACCATTCGTTAGAGGATTTGTTCCATAGACACTGGGGTTCCATCCATATGGAATCCCTGGTGGGTCAGTCCAATGAACTTGCTGCGGTGTAATTGCCTACAGCAAGCCCCATGTGTTGCACCAGGTTGTCATCAACAACCTTGACAAGTGAATCAGTCACTGCCTTCAACAGGGTTCACACTATGATATCCTTATCGTATTATCTGTGCCCTTACTCAGAAAATACTAGGGCTACGACGTTTCTAGAATGGCCACCATATGTGCTCATAGGGTTCTCACTATCAGATTTGAAACACTTGATACCCTCGTCACGGTTCTACCATCTAAGGACATATATCAATACATATTGCAATAATAATGATTTACACGAGATAGAATAAATGTTTTTATTGATTAATGAACATTATTACAAAGTTAATTTTAACAATAATTAATTGGCTCTAGGGCTCTACTCTAACACCTCTTGGCATCTCCTACTAAAGTTACCAACAAAACAATGACACTTGCCAGTCTGAGACCTGATGCAATTCCTCAGGTCATGTGAAAGTGTCCAAGTGGTCTTTGGGATCTCCTTTCCCTCAAATTTATTCTCAGGCGCCCTAAACCCTGGGGAGTGGTGCCTACAACCTCTTTTGAGAATGGAGAACTTACAATCTTTCACCAAATTGTTTTGGTAGGCTCTAAGATCATCAAGCATTCTTTGCACTTGATCTAACTCTGCATTAGGAGGAGGACCCTGTCACGACGCTCTGCTCTCAAGTAGAGATTTTTTTTTGAGATAGTTACGTGTGACCTATTCTATCTTGCACACTTGTGCGCGAGGTGGAATCATGATGGCTGGGGTAGTATGTGCTATCATGCTCCTTAGGTTACTACTTGCGACATTGGTTAAAAGCAAAACATCAATTATTTCCAAACTGGCATGCATGGCTGACCTCAAGTACTTGCGAGGTTTGAGATTGCCTTTCGCACAGATTAAAACCAGCACGCTGGCGCTAGGCATTTCATCGCTTAAGATGAGAATCCCCTTGGCTACCATTATTTTCATTCTCTGTGATAATCTTATTTTCCTAGTGATTTTATATTGAATGCTAATAGGATTTGGGATACTTTTCATACAATTTGGGTCATCACTACTACTTGACTTTATTAATTTTACTTTGCAGGCCTAAACGATGATTTTGAGAATAAATGATAGTTTTTGAGCGTAAATTGCATAACTTGAGCTAGGAAACTTGGAATGACCTAACTTTAGAAGCTGTGAAAATATAAGAAGTAGAGATACAACTTTTATGTTTTGGGGTTTTCCTAATTCGGACTGGAAAAGGGTGACAACGGGGCTTGAAGTTGTGAACAGCATGTTGCGAACTAAAGAAAATGTCTTTGGACAAGCTTCAGTATTTTGGCCATAACTTGAGATGTAGACCTCGGGTTTGGCTAATTATTGAATAAGTAGAAATATAATTTAAAAACATACAAGTTTTATGTTTACCACTTTTCCAGATTCAGACGTTACAGTGCTCAAATGTGGCCTAAAATATCATCGTTGCAACAAAGAAAAAGATTCATTGTGGCAAAACTGCGTTAGATGCGAAAAAATAAAACGACGCATTTTGGCTTGCTAGGGCTTCATCCTTAAGTGAGAAAGGTATAAATTGACATGAAAAGGAAGGGAAATGGGTCTTGGTTTGTCATTTGGGAGGCAGCTCTTGGAAAGAGAAGATTATTGAAGTTTGGGCAACAAATTAGAGAAGATTTCTCCATCTTTTGCTTCTTTTTCAGTGATAAAACTTGAGTCAACTTGTTTTTGTTATTTTGTTTTGTTTTTGAGTATGAACTGAGTTGTTTAGCTAGGGTTTGATGTAACTTTAATACTATAATTCAAATTTATATGAATTGGTTTACTTTGAGTTTTAATTTCATGATTGAGTGTTTATCTCTTTGCTTAATGAGTCTTGGTGCTTGATCACCATTTAACTGTGTGTTGTTCACAATGAGTCTGAGAAGTGATTTGTGATATGTGCCTCTCGGGATAAATATCATAGATTGAGTGAAAACTAGAAATAGATAAACACAATTTGTGAAATCTAGAAAGAATTCCACAAAGCTTAAGAGACCATGAACTATTAAACTTCAATTTTTTCGCTTGGAAGGTTAATAAGAATAGGTGGGGTGGTATAACCTAAGAAGGAGTACCAAACAACTTAGGGAATATGATTTTCAATTGAAGGAATTAGAATTTGGATAATAGATTCTATGAATTGGATTTGCGTATCTAGGTGAAATCAACAACCTAGCGTTTTTTAGTACTGTTTGATTTGTTTGGATTTTGGGTTTTGTATTTAATTTAATTTTTATCATTTATTCATTGTTATTTTGTATTTAGTTGTTAAATTTCCCTCAATCCAATTTATTGTTGCTTCAATTAGGACTTAAAGTAGAGAAATCGATACTTAGTAACACTATCCTCATGGAAATGATACTCTACTGATCACTTTATTACTTTTTGTGACTAGTGCACTTGCTAAATATGCATT
Source organism: Pistacia vera (assembly GCF_008641045.1). Lineage (NCBI taxonomy): Eukaryota > Viridiplantae > Streptophyta > Magnoliopsida > Sapindales > Anacardiaceae > Pistacia > Pistacia vera. The sequence goes on along the minus strand of NW_022196550.1, from coordinate 169,034 downwards.
TGAAATCACACATCAAGTTTTTCGCGCCGTTGCCGGGGACAGTGTTACAATTGGTGCCCTAGAGCCAATCCAATTGTGTAAATTGACTCTTTGTAATCATGTTTTATTATTAATAGAAGGCATTTATCTATACCATATGATATGATTATATTCGTATAAGAAAACGGTATATGTCCTTAGGATGGTAGAACCATGACAAGGGCTTTGAGTGTTTGAAATCTCGATAGTGAGAACCTTATGAGCACAAATGGTGGCCAATCTATAAATGTTCGTAGCCCCAGTATTATCCTGACCTAAGCCACAGATACTACGGTAAGGCTATCATAGTATTGGATGATCCTGTCAAAAGGCAGTGACAGATCTCACTTGTCAAGGTTGTTTGGTGACAACCTGGTGCAACACATGGGTGCTTGCTATAGGCAAGTTCACCAGACCGGCCCATCGGAGGATCCACATAGATGGTTAGCCCAGTGTCTATGGAACAAATCCTCCAATGAATAGTGGTGCATGTGATACTTAGACTTGAGATCACCAAAGCGGGTTGTGCATCTATTGGTGTAGTTTGACACTAGCCCAAAGTAGTCCTCTTAAGACTATCAGAACAATAGTGGTTGGCTACATTGAAAAGTGCATCGAGACTATGGTGGATCAATAAACGATTCATCACTCCCAAGTAAGGGAGAAATTATCTCAGTGAGTAATTCGTTAGATGGCAACGACATTAAATCTGTGGCCATAATAGGATTGAGTTGTAGCTCAATTCAATCAATTATTGTTGTTGGTCCAACAACGGAATACCGAGATATCAAGGATATTTGAGGTTGACACTGTTAGAATAGGTGCCCTAGAGCCAATCAATTATTGGAAAATTGACTTTACAATAAATGTTTATTTATCAATAAAAGGAATATTCTATTATATCCTATAAATCATATTATATGTATTGATATATAACCTTAGGATGATAGAACCGTGACGAGGGTATCAAGTGTTTCAAATATTGACAGTGAGAACCGTATGATCACTTATGGTGGCCATTCTAGAAATGTCTGTAGCCCTAGTATTATTCTGATCAAGGATACAGATAATACGATGAGGCTATCATAGTGTTGAACGATCCTGTCGAAAGGCAATGACTGACCTCACTTGTCAAGGTTGTTTTTCGACAACCTAGTGCAACGCATGGGTGCTTGCTAGAGGCAAGTTCACTGGACAAACCCACCAGAGGATTCCATATGGATGGTAACCCCAGTGTCTATGGAATAAATCCTCTAACAGATGGTGGTGCATGTGGTCCTTAGACTTGAGATCACCGGAGCGCCTTGTGCACCAATTGGTGTAGTTTGACACTAGCCCAACATAGTTCTATTCAAAGCAATCAATACGGTAGTAATTGGCTACATTGAGAAGTGTATCGAGACTATAGTGGATCGACAAAGGATTCATCACTCCTGGGTACGGGAGAAGTTATCTCACTGGGTAATTCAGTAAATGGCAATGACACTAAATCTGTGGCCACAGTGGGATTAAGTTTATGCTTAATCCAATTTAGTATTCTTGTCATTGGTCCAGTAACTAAATACAAACATACCGAGGATATCTAAGGTTGACACTATTTATGTACCTCAGTCTCAATGAGATAACAGTTGATGAAAGGATTTGATTGCACGGTAACCATATCATTGACAGGCTGCGGTTTTGTTGAATCCGATTCTATCAGGTGGCCATGATGCCTTGCTAGGGGCCAATCTTGGTCTGTGTGTAATGAGACGATTAATTGGTATTAATTGAGGAGCCTACGGGTCACGCACTAAGAAGATAATTTAAGAATCAATTTGTGAGAAATGTATTTTCGTCATTTAGGATGAAAGGATATTTTGGTAATCTCACAGTGTAATTAAATTTGTTGAGATTGTTGCCTGTATTTAATTTTAATATTAAAATTAAATTAGTGAGATTATATTTAAATATATCTATGTATATATTTAAATGAATTATTATTATTAATTGAATGTTAATATATTATTATATATTAATTGATTTTAATTACAATAATAATTAATTAATTAAAATACCATAGAGAGTGCGTTTGGTTGCAAGGGTGAACTAGGGTTGGAGCCCATGGCTATTCCTAAATTTTTAATACTTCAAGAATAACCTCAATCAGACTTTTATAACTTCAGTTATGACTAATTCAGCGAAGCATGTACAGTATAAGTCTTAAAAAGCCAAAGCCAAATCTGAATTCTATTCATTTTAACCCTGTCACATTCATTCGCACATTCATAGTATTTGCCATATCATTCTAAGTATAAAAGGCCATAAAAACCTCCCCTTTTACAAAACCAAAAAGTGCCAAAACATCGTCTAACTACAAATCTCTTAATTGGCATAACCATCCTCCATATGCATACATACACCAATCAACACACCCATTTAAACAATCCATCACCAAAACATAGCAGTTTTGTTTAATTTGAATCTATCGGATGGCCATGATGCCTGGCTAGAGACCAATCTTGGTTTGCATCGAGTGGGACGATTGATTGATTGTCAATTGCGATACTATTCACTACCAATAGGATGAGGAGCCTTTGGGTCACACACATAGAAGACATAATAAGAATATAATTTGTGAGAGGGGTATTTTTGTTATTTTTTATAAAAGGACATTTTGGTAATCTCACAGTACAATTAAATTTACTGAGGTTGTTGCCTAAATTTAATTTCATATGAAAATTAAATTAGTGAGATTATGTATATTTAAATATATATATATATATATATATATTTGAATTTAAATATAATGGATATTATATAATATTAATATTAATAATATGAAATTCAAATTTGGTTTTTAAATTTGAATTGAATTGAATTTAAATATAATGAATATTATCTAATATTGATATTTATTATTAATATTGATAATATGAAATTCAAATTTTGGTTTTGAAGATTTGAATTAGAAATGCCATGTTTGGTTGCAAGGCGAATCTATTCCAAATTGGAATAAGTTGTTTGTTATTCCAATTGGAATAGATGGCTATTCCAAGTGGGAGTAGGATTTTAGTGTGCACTGTTTAAGTGCAACTAAAAGTTAAATGATACAATGATTGAGTTGCAAAATTGAAACCCTAGCCACCCTCTCACTCTCTAAAAAATGCCACCCCCTTTTGTGAGGAAATTTTTTTTTCTTTCAAGAAAAATTCTGCTGTGATTTGTTCTTGTAGGTGAGTGATCTTCCTAGCCTAGAAGTCACTCGTGTGGATACTAGGACGGCACTTCTATTTTGAAGTGTTTTGCGAATCCAACATCAAATCAAAGGAGCCTCCAACACTGGTATGAAACTCTTTTTTCTTTTGATTTGATTTTACACAAAATAATGTAATCGGTGTAAGGATCATGGGTTAAAGGTGTTAGTAAATTGATGGGGTAAACGCAGTAGAAAATGAAAATTTTTCCCATTGATTACTCTGATTAGTCAAAATCAGGGTCTGATTTTATATTATATATATATAATATAATATATATATATTATATATATATATATATATTTACATGCTCAATTGAAATAACACAAGATCAAGCGGATCGGATCATACCGTGTTTGGAGGCTCCGTAAAAAATCTCTGAACGCGATCTCGCTACCGATCCAAGTGTAGGATCAAACTCATGTCATCCATACGAAGACAGTACAACAGAGACCAGAGATTGGTTTTGCTAGAACCAATCTATGGCTTTAAAGATTCAAGGATTTGGAAGGGTGAAGTAAGGAAGAAAGGAAGAGAGAGAAAAAAAAATTCTCTTAAAGCTTTTTACTCCAAGGCTGAAGAATGAGTGATTCAAAGAAAAACCTATTCAATGCTTTCTTTATATAGAAAAGCTAAATATCAATTTCATCCCCAAAGTTTAGCAACAACCTAAACTTTGGTGGAATTGCACATAGGTCCCAGTCTAATTATTTAGTTAAATATTAATATTAACTTCAATAATTAAATTCGTAATTTTTCTAAATAACTCCAATAATAAAATTGGACACCAGCAACTATCTTAGTAAATTTAACTACACAACAAAATTACCAGTATGCCCTTTCGTCCAAAATATGAAAATACCCTTCCATATTTAACCACCCTTAAATTGTCTTCTTATGTGTGTGAGCCGTAGGCTCCTCAGCATACCGACAGTGAGTAGCATTGCGATTGACACCAATCAATTGTCTCGCTGCACAGACCAAGATTGACCCCTAGCAAGACATCATGGCCACCCGATAGAATCGGATTCAGCGAAATAACTACCTGTCAACAATATGGTTACTGTACAATCAAATTATTTCATCATCTATTATCTCATCGTGACCGAGGTATAGAAATAGTGTCAACCTCAGTTACTCTCGATATATTTGTATTCAGTTATTGGACTAATGACCGGAATAATAAATTGGATTGGGCGACAACTCAATCCTACTGTGGCCACAACTTTAGTGTCATTGCCATATACTGAATTGCGCCATGAGAAAAATTTTCCCGTACCTAGGAGTGATGAATCCTTTGTCGATCCACCATAGTCTTGATACATTCCTTGATGCAGCCAATCACTACCGTATTGATAGCTCTGAATAAAACTACGTTGGGCTAGTGTCAAACTACACCAATCGGTACACAAGGCGCTCCAGTGGTCTCAAGTCTAAGGATCACATGCACCACCATTCGTTAGAGGATTTGTTCCATAGACACTGGGGTTACCATCTATATTGAATCCTCTGGTGGGTTAGTCCAGTGAACTTGCCTACATCAAGCACCCATGTGTTACACTAGGTTGTCGGCAAACAACCTTGACAAGTGAGATCAGTCATTGCCTTTCGACAAGGTCATTCAACACTATGATAGCCTTACTGTAATTACTTCTTTCTACTAATATGCTCATAAAATATACTTAATAAAAATACATATATATATTGACTAAAAAGTAGTTGCGCCGAAATTTTTTCTTTACTTAATGTATACATTCTTTACACAATACAAAAATAACATATACAAAAACTATCAAAATGGTGGACAGTGTAGCCATGTCTCTCCGCTTGCCGACGTCCATCCGACCGCATCCTCACCTATTTCCTGCAAAAACATAGAAAGCAAACAATGGGGTGAGCACAAAAATGCTCAGTAAGTAAATCCCTACTCCGCTATATCCCCGTGCATCACTCTTTAATTCTTTCCTTACTCTACTCTTTTTTTTTTTTCTCTTGTTCTTACTCTCACTGTTCTTTTCTTTCTTTCTACTCTCTCTATTCTTTCTTTCTATTCTTTATCTTCCTAACCATGATGAAATTCATGGCAATGTACATGAATAAAATGCATATGCAATAATGCAAAAAATGCTTTTTCTTTCTTATTTCTATTTCTTGTTCTATTCGTTTCTTTTCTTATCTTTGCCGATCGGTCTCCGGTTAATGTATGGATTTGGAACCTTGGCTGTGGGAGTGAGTATAGTCCTCATCTACATGCACTCTTGCGGACCGTACGAAAGCTTCTTTCTTCTTTCTTCTTAGGCCACTCAATTAAGGTGGCATGCAGTAGGAAATTCTTCTTAGTACAACCTCATCCACATACACTCTTGGGCCGTACAATTTTCTTCTCTTATGCCACTCAATTATGGTGACGTGTATGTGGGAATTCTTCTTAACACTCACGGTTCCCCATCACATCAACCTATCCTTACTTTTCTTAACACCTTTAATCCTTTAATGCTTATTCTTCCTTTCTCTTTATTCTTAGGGTGTTTTATTCTTTCTTTATTTCATTCTTTATTCTTTCTTAAATTTCTACACATACCCAATATATGATATGGATGGCCATGCTTAAAATTTCTTACAATGCACTATTGAAATGCACAAATGCAATGTTGTATCAAAGATAGTCATTCTGCACAGGTCTTATTCAAGAAGGCATAACTGAGTTAAAACATCGGATATCTACAATTTTTGTCTCGTTTTAAGCTTAGAGAAGAGCCTATAACTTTTATGTTTTGGTCGCAACCCAGTTCAATCTGTAAGATGCCCAAAATCACTTAGAAAGTCACAGCTGTGACAGGGCAGTTTTCACTTAGGCATTTCATAAACATTAGTTGTGCATAAACACAACCCAATTCATTATCATTCTATTTATTTCTAAAACCATCCAAAATGAGAGAAAAACTCTCTTGTAGCATCACAATATACATGGAAACACACTCCAAAACAATTTCTCCAATCTTCCCATTTCAACCCATCATCAAATCATCACATATACTTCTCATATTCAAATATATCAACGACAGCCTTATTCATCATCAATATCATTCAATTTCTCAATAATCACAACATATGCATAGTTAAAATAAATCTCTACTCACTTGAATTCTAAATTTTAGTGAGTTGGATTTGAGTAGAATTTACTACCTTATGCTTGAGTAGTCTCTCCTAAGCTCTCTATCTTGTTGGATTCAAATCTCTCTAACCCTAAGCATAAACTTCATAAGAACTCAACTTTTACACAATAAAACATGAGTAAAGAGCATGAATCCTTACCTTTTGATGCCTTGAATCAAAACCCTATGAAAATCTACTCAAAAGCCCTCAAATTCCTTGGAAAAGTGAATGAAAATTTGAGAGAAAAATGAGGAGGAGTGTGGGGGTGGTATGAACGAAATAAGGGTTTCAAACCCTTAACATTTTAGTTTATAAACTCACTTTCCCATTTTGCCCTTACTCTTTCCTAGAAATTCCATCTTGTCCCTTAGAAGAAATTCCATCTTTGTCCTTTAGTCAAATACCAAAATGCCTTCACTTTTATTAAATTCTCTATGATTTCTCTCTTTTCACTTCCCACAAATCAAATAGTTTTGAGTGAAATACTATTTTACCTTAATGTAAGTTTAGGGCATTTCTTCATATTCTCTTAAAATAATTCTAACAAAATTTAACTAAGGGCTATACAAAATAATTTAAATCATGTACCTCAATGTGGGTGTTACACTTACCATATTATTTGTGTCCTCGGTCAGAATAATATTGGGGCTATGGACATTCCAGAATGGCCAACATATGTGCTCATAGGGTTTCACTATCAAGATTTGAAACACATTGATACTCTCATCACGGTTCTTCATTCTAAGGACATATATCAATACATATAGTATGATTTACACGAATAGAATAAATTGCCTTTTATTGATCAATGAACATTATTACAAAAATCAATTCTACAATAATTGATTGGCCTAGGGCACCTACTCTAACAAAAGGTTAGCGGATCTTCAAATAATTTTTTAAAATTTCGCCGCATAATAGATCTATTAACCTACAGGTAGACTCTAGAGCCTAGTTGAGAGGTGCTTGAGGCGAAAATTAGACACGTTAAGGAAAGATTAAGGCAATTTTTTGGGATGTTTGAGTCTTTCTAGCCAACCCATGAATGAATTGTCCTAGTCACCCGTTTGAGCCTTTTGATATTTTTTTGCCTTATTTTTCTTTGTGCAACTAATTGTCCAACCCCTTTACCCTAACCATTTATCATACCCTTTAGGAGAACTCAAGACCTTGTGTATAACATAAAGAGCTTTGGAGGTGTGTGAATAAGTTATGGATCAAAAAGTTCAAGTTTGTGGGTTGTAAATAACAAGGGGCAAGTAACCCCATTTTGTTTACATTGTTGTTTTTGGGGTTCTGAACAATATATATAAAACTCTCTCTCTCTCTCTCTCTCTCTCTCTCTCTCTCTATATATATATATATATTATATATATATATATATATATAATATATAATATAAAAATCTATATATAGTTTTAATAAAGTTCTTGATTACTTATGCCTTTCGTACAAAAAATAAAAAATGCATAAATTTTTTTTTTGGTTGGGGGGGGGGGGGGGGGGGGGGGGGGGTTGGGTGTTGTTGTGTGGGAGTTGTAAAAAGGGTTGATACTTTTGGTTGATGATTGAGAAGGAAAATGGGACCAATGTAGCTCTTTGTGTTTGCATGAGGAAAACTGAGTTCTTTTCTTTGAACCCACTTATCCAAGCCTAATGTTACAAGCTTACAAAGACCTTTTGATCCTTACCGATGTCTAGTCTACATTAATGGAGAGTAGTTCAATACTTAGGCTTATAGAGTCTACCACCATTTGATAAACTTTACATTTCTGCATAAAATAATCTGGGAAGTCAAAAGGTGGATTGAAGTGGGGATTACCTACTTAGGGGACCGAGAGAGAAAGATAGTCAACTCAATTTATGACTTTTTGGAGTGCTAAGCATTTTCTTGTAATAATGTATCAACAATATCTGAGACTTGCATTTGCAATCAATTCTAGGCATTTCTTTTGTGTTTAATTTCAATTTTCCTTTGCTATTTTAGTTTTATGTTGTTTTTCATTTGTTTCATTTTGTTTTTGATGCTTGAGGACGAGCATACCTTAATTTTGGGGGTTTTTGATAATCCTAGGATTATACTATTTTTCTATACGATTTTTGTATGATTTTCGGATACTTCTTATGAGTTTTGAGCCTGAATTGTTACTTAATTCTACATATTTTATGTTTTAGGCCAAAACGTGTAGTCAGAGCAAAAATGAGTTTTTGGACCTGGAATCGAGTGAAATTCAGAAGATCGAGAAATTCTTATGCTGATTGGAAACACCCTCGAAGTTTGTTCCTATTGGAGATCAAGAAGATCGAAGTTTCAAGTGAAAAAGCAAGCGGAGGGCAGTTCCTTGGGTTGGTGCCCAAGTCTATTCCATGATGGATCTATCAGGTGGTCATGATGCCTTGCTAGGGGCCAATCTTGGTCTGTGTGTGGTGAGATGATTAATTGGTATTAATCGCGATCCTACATACTACCGATATGATAAGGAGCCTACGGGTCACACACATAGAAGATAATTTAAGAACCAATTTATAAGAAGGGCGTTTTCGTCTTTTTAGGCAAAAAAGTATTTTGGAAATCTCATAGTGCAATTAAATTTACTGAGGTCGTAGCCTTTATTTAATTTGATATTAAAATTAAATAAGTGAGATTACGTTTAAATATGTGTTCGCATATATTTAAATAAATTATCATTATTGTTAAATGTTAATATATTATATATATATATATATTAATTGAATTGAATTGAGATAATGATAATTAAAATTAAAATTAAAATATCTAAATGGGGCTGTTTGGATACAAGCAGTGTTTGGGTTAGTGCCCAAGTCTATTCCATGATGGAATAAGGCAAAGTGTGCACTATATAAGTGCAAAACTTTGTGAATTAAACTATTAATTGATTCAATCATTTAGACTAAAAAATTCCAGCCCCCTTTTTCTCTCTTCCCATGCTAGTTTGCCTTTTTTGGTTGAATCAAATATTATTTGATTCCTTCTTGGTTCTTAAGGCTAAAGAGGATCTAGAAAATCCCTCTTTAGTTCCTTGGGGTTATCTTCGTGTGGACTACATTGGTTCGATCCTACTCTTGGGTTGGTAGCAAAATTCATTCAGAGACAAGTTGGAGGAGCCTCCAAACGTGCGTATGATTTCTTAACTCTAGACTGAATTTTTTGTAGATTCTTATTTAATGTATAAACTATAAATTTGTGCCCTGATCTTGGTTCTAAGGAACGATCTATGTTGTAAATAATTTTTGTTTTCCACTGCCATGTCTTGATCGTTCCTAACACTTATTTTTCTTTTCTTTATCTTCGAAAAATCTATTGGAAAAGGCACCAAGGTTGGGCTGTTCAGAGAACTTTTTCATAAAGGGTTGCTTTCATTTTTACCAAAATTCGGCTTTTCATGTTTTTCTTTATATATTTTGCAAAGTTCTTTGTGAGAAAAGCACATTTATCATCATCCAAACTACAAGAATCAACATTCTCAAAAAGTTCAGAGACTACCTCATGTTTGAATGCTAAATCTTTGCTCGGATTCTGATTGTCCCACCTTTTCAGATTCATCTCAAAGGTTTGAAGGGAGCCAATGAGTTCATTGATGTCCATGGAGTCCACGTCATGACATTCTTCAATGGAGGTTACTTTAGACATCAATCTCTTGGGAAGAGAGCAAAGAACTTTCCTAACAAGTTTAGCATTAGTATAAATTTTTCTCAAAGCAAAGCATTCATTAGACACATCGCAAACCCTACCATGAAAGTTACTTATAGTTTCATCATCATGCATAGCCAAGTTTTCAAAATCAGTCACAAGTCTTCTAAGTCTAGTTCCTTCATTTTTAACTTTAAGCTTATCCCAAGCATCCTTGGCAAACTCACAGTTGGCAATGAATTTCATTTGATTCACATTCATAGCATTGAAAAGAACATGGATGGCTTTTGAGTTAAAATTAGCAAGTTCTAACTCAACACGAGTCCATTCACTAATAGGTTTTGTCTAGACACTTTATTTTCAACAATAACTGGGGCTGTCCAACCATTCACAACTTGGACCCAAACTCTTTCATCAATGGACTTTAAAAAAGCACGTATTCTAGGTCTCCAAGTATAGTATTTACTTCCTTTTAATAGGGGTGGTCTATTAGCAGATCCTCCTTCACTAAAGAAATTCATAGCAACAGACACAACATATGTGCAGACATACAGACAGATGTGCACAGACACATGGGATTAGCAGACCAAAAACAAAAACATGTCAATAGACCTGATTCAAGAAGCAATCAGATGCACACGAAAGCAAACAAATGGGTGAGGATCAACTAAAAAAACTTATCAGAATTTGCTCTGATACCACTTGTTAGAGTTGATGAACTCTATTAAATATTTAGGTAACCATTTTTAAAGCGCAACGAAAATTATTTACCAAGTTGATTAAACATTGTCAAGTAAGGAACAAATCAACAACCATAAGCGGTAAACATAAAGCACACAATCATATACATGGATCAGCTAAAACCACTCTTAGCCTACATCCAAGGGGCCTCGTCCAGATCAAAGCTAATTCACTATAACAACAAACGTTACAAGATAAAGTTCATAGTTGATTTTAGCCACAGCAAAGAGAACTCCCTATTCTACGTTACACTAAACACCACCCTCTGAATCTCTAATGCTTCGTCACTTCTAGAATTACTTCACTCCAAGAACACTCCTGGAAAATGCTTGAGCTCCACCCAAGCTTCACATGGTGAAGACACACTCCAGCTCCAGTAAAGGAACCAAGTTCCAACCGCCATCCAATAAAGAAGATAAAGAAAATGGTTTTAGCACAAACCCATAAAAATGAACTTGACCAATAAACAACTCCCTGAAAAGTTCAAACCACCAGCAAGATGAATATTCATGTTAAAAAAGAAAACAAACAAGGAAGAAAAACAACTTCCTTTTAGCTCACAATAAAGGAACCATGTTCCAAATAAATGCTCATTAACAAGCTAAGATATGATCATCAAAGTATCAAGAAAATCCCATAAACAATGAAAGGAACCTGACTGAAATGCTGTATAAAATTTCAGAGAGCTAAACAATGTAAAACCAAGTTCAAAGATGCAAGGAAGAAGAAGATGGGTATAAATAATCCTTACTTGACCAATCTCTTTAAGACAAGTGGCGGACAATCTCTTTCATCTATTTTTGGGACCACAAACAAAAGCTCACCAACTTTGTAGGACTATAAGAAGAGAGGTGGACACCTGTGAAGAGAAAACTCACACAAAAATCATGAATGAGATAAAACTTGATGGGCAAGATATATTAGAAAAACGCCACCTATACAAAAAGAGTCGGACAACAGATGCTTGCACAGAAGAACGATGTGTGCAGATATTTGCTCAACAATTCATTGTCTAGTCAGCAGACCACGGTTGACACATGTTGAACAAAAGAAGAAAGTTTTTCACCAAACTTTCAGCACCAAATCTTAAAAAAAAAAAAAAAAGGGAAAAACCAATTCCCTAGACCACCTCTGAATATTTGGACACCTATAGTGTGATACTTATAACAACAAATTAGATAAGATAAAAATATCTCAATTGGATAAGGAAAATCTGCCACATATGCAAAGTGATTCAAACGGTAGTGTTAGTAACTGACCGATTCGCACAGCGGAAAAACGTAATATTTAAAACTAATCGATCAATTACATGAACCAAGATCCGAGTACAGATTATAACATTTTCATGCATAAACTAAAACGTAAAATAAAATTGTATTAAAAACAAATCCATACAAGGATTTAGTTCATACCGACGTTTGGAGGCTCCTTCGTATCTTTGACTTCGAACACGAACACTGTTCACCAGTTACTATTCACTAGACACTGTTCACGTGATTCTTTGCTAATCGATCCAATGTAGGATCACATTCACGGAAGTCCACACGCAGATAATCCGCAGAACCCTTGATTATTTTGCTAGAACAATCAAGGGCTTCAAGAATCAAGAAAGAAGAACAAGAAAAAATTTCTTCTTCACACAAGAGTGTAACGTGAGAGAGAGAGAGATAGGGTGGCTAGGGTTTTTGATTGAATGAATATATCACAATATTTTAATTTTAAGTTGAACTTATATAGTGCAACAATTAAAATTGTATTCCACTTAGGAATAGCCATGGGCTCCAACCCTAGTTCACCCTTGCAACCAAACACACCCTTTATGGTATTTTAATTAATTAGTTATTATTATAATTAAAATCAATTAATATATAATAATATATTAACATTTAATTAATACTAATAATTCATTTAAATATATACATAGATATATTTATATATAATCTCACTAATTTAATTTTAATATTAAAATTAAATACAGGCAACAACCTCCGCAAATTTAATTGCACTGTGAGATTACCAAAATACCCTTTCATCCCGAAAGACGAAAATACCCTTTTCACAAATTGGTTCTTAAATTATCTTCTAAGTGTGTGACCCATAGGCTCCTTATCATATCGGCAGTGTGTAGTATTGCGATTAACACCAATTAATCGTCTCACTACATATAGACCAAGATTGGACCCTAGCAAGGCATCATGGCCACCCGATAGATTCGAATTCAACGAAACTGTAGCCTGTCAACGGTATGGTTACCGTGCTATTCAATCATTTCATCATCTGTTATCTTATCGAGACTAAAGTACATAAACAGTGTCAACCTCAGATATCCTCGACATGTTTGTATTAAGTTAATGGACCAATGACCGGAATAATAAATTGGATTGAGCATCAACTCAATCCCACTATGCCCACAGATTTAGTGTCATTGCCATTTATTGAATTACCTAGTGAGATAACTACTCCCGTATCGAGGTGTGATGAATCATTTGTTGATCCACCATAGTCTCGATACACTTCTCAATGTAGCTAATCACTCCTGTATTGATAGCTCTAAATAGAACTACGTTGGACTAGCGTCAAACTACACCAGTTGGTGCACAAGACGCTCCAGTGATCTCAAGTCTAAGGATCACATGCACCACCATCCGTTAGAGGATTTATTCCATAGACACTAGGGTTACCATCCATATGAAATCCTCTGGTGGGTCTGTCTAGTGAACTTGCCTCTAGCAAGCACCCATGCATTGCACCAGGTTATCGGCAAACAACCTTGACAAGTAAGATCAGTCACTACCTTTCGACAATGTCGTTCAACACTATGATAGCCTTACTATATTATCTGTTTCTTTGATCAGAATAATACTGGGGCTATGGATGTTTCTAGAATGGCCACCATATGTGATCATAGGGTTCTCACTATCAAGATTTGAAACACTTGATACCCTCATCATGATTCTACCATCCTAAGGACATATATCATTACATATAACTATGATTTACACGATATAAAAGAATATGCCTTTTATTGATAAATAAACATTTATTATAGAGTCAACTTTACAATAATAGATTGGCTCTAAGACACCTACTCCAATAGGTAGTTGTTAGCGTAGTAATGAAGTGTGCACACAATCGCGATAAATGCGAAATAAATTCTAACATACATATGTCTGACATACCTGTGCACACACACAACATAAGTTTAAGAAAAATATTCAACAACTTTTCTCTTTTGGTTCCTCCGTCAAATTTTAGAAGTCTTGAAATGATTGGGCCAAACTCTCTATGGTGTTTTGGTGGTTAGGGTTAGGGTTTCAGTGGGCACAAGAGCGATAGAGAAGAAGAAATAAAGAAATTGAAACTTGAAATAATAAAGTAGAAGTTGATTTAGGGTTAGTAATTTTTTTTTTTTTAATCTTAGGGGTAAATGATGTGGCAACTCGTTGACATGGCAGATGAAATGACACTACCACGTTAGCTGCCACATCAACCACCATGTCATGACGTAAGAGAATGGTGTATAGGGATGATTAAAATGTAGTATTACTCAAACTGCATCCAAGCCTCACTAATAAAGTAAAATTACAAAAAAGCTCACACTATTGCCATTAACGTGAAGCTCTGATTTCCCGTTAAAGTGATTTTGCTTAATTCTCCAGCCATCTTTTAACACCATTGATACTCTTGACTTCATCCCCAATTCACTAGCAAACACATACCAAGAAACCCTCACCAGAATCACCATAAATACCTTCACCAACTCCATAGACTTTTCATCCCATTTTAAAGAGAAAAATCTTTTTTTTTTTTTTTGAGGCCATAACTCTATATTCATTCCATGCAACATGAAAACACACCCTGAAGCCTTCATACAACCCTCATTTATGTTTATAACCAATTAGGCAATCCCTTTCTCTTAAGTTCTAGCCATATTTCGCTTCAAGTTACAGGTTTATGTTACTTTCTCTCTCTAGAACAAGTTTCATCAAGACAAGAGAGTTTTCTTTTACTTCTCCTCTTTTTAAATTCATTATAAGCATCAAGGAACACTCACATATCATATTATATTTTTCCAACATGAAACATAATATTTTGAAGCACTAAAACGCATCCCCCATGTTTTTTTTTTTTTTTTTTTGGTAAGTAAGTATGCATTAGGAAAAAAGAAAAAATGTACAAAGAGGCCTATAAAAGCGGTCCTCCTACCTCAAGACAAGCCCTGGATTAGGACCAAAAGAATCAATTAGCCTATACAAGACTAAAAGAAAGGTGAACCCTCTCCTTTTCCTACCTCAAGACATACCCTATGTTAGGAACAAAACAATTAGCCTGACCTAGACTAGATAGGGAGGAGCTAAAACAATCTCTTTTCCTACCTCAAGACATGCCCTGAGTTAGGGAAACAAAACAAAAAGAAGAATAATCTAAGCCTATACGTGACTAAAACCTCATAAAAGGAAACAACTCTTCCTACCTCAAGACACACCCTAGGTTAGGTCAAACCAAACGAACACAAAGACTCAAGAACACTCTTATGTGGGAATTTAGTTTAATTGGTTAATTTTACTTAATTTATGTATCTCTTTTGTTTTTTAGAATCACGGGTATTTTTTTTATAAATTTTTAGGCATTTAGGTGCTGAAAAATGAGGATCCCATATATGCACATTGAAGAGCAAAGAATCAGAATCATGTAGAAACAAACGGTTCGTGAATCAAAGCTCAAACAAAGAAGTTATGAATTTTTTAAGATTATTCACTACAATAGAACTAAAAATTGCGCCACAACACCAAAAAATCTGCCGCAGTGTGTTAGTATTTTTAGCGGAGGATATTTTGTGGAAGATTGGCACCGTGGCACAATTCGTGAACTTTATGTCTGGGAATTTTTTTGCCAGAACAGGCTGCACTAAAATGAGCATAACTTGAGCTACACAACTCTGATTGACCTGATTCTTAAGGCGTTTCAAAGCTAAGAGTGTAGACTATGGCTATTTCTACTAAAAAAGGGTTACAAATGGATCAAAAAGTTATGTCAGTGCATGGAAGACAAGCAGATGTGCTTTATATGTTTTTAATTGAAATGACTTGTTACCATAATACCCTCATGGCCTTACTACTATAAATAAAGGTCCTTAGCATTATTTTAGTTAGTGAGGGTTTATTATATCAATGAAATTGAAGAGAGGAAAGAGAGGGGAAGGAGAGGGAGGGGGGGGGGGGGGGGGGGGAAATAGCTTGGAGAGTAGAGGAGGTTCTACTCCTCTTCCTCTCCTTTGTTCTTCATGGATCTTTGATAAATCAATATGTGTCCTAGTATTTTGTTATGTTTTTAGCTGTTATTTGTGTGTTCTACCTTAAGAATATGTAACTTTGAGGTGGTTTTTAACATTTTGAAGGTACATGAGCTTTTGGAATGCATTTGGAAGAAATCATACAAAATGGGTCGAGAATCGGATTTGAAATGAGGAAGCTATGGTGCTTTAAAGATGAGATTCGAATCCTGAAATTTTCTTGAATTGTGAACGTGCTTCAGTATTTTGATCATAACTTGAGCTGTGGAACTTAGAATTGGATGATTCTTATGGTGTTGGAAATCTAATTCAGAGAGCTACAATTCTTGTGTTGATCACTTTGTCGAATTCTGAAAATATTGGGTGTGTTGGAGGATGATTGCTGTAGTGACCATTTTGGTCGCCGTAGTGAGCGTGTTTTGGGAATTCAAACGTGAAGTAAATTGATGATCGCCGCAGCAACCATTTTGGTCACTGCAGCAAGTGTCAAAGACCCTTAAGTGCATGAATTTTTGTTAGTTTTACCCGATTTATTATTTTGTTTTATTCTCAATCATACCTTTAAAAACCCTAGGCTATAAATGCATACTTTTAACATAAGAGGCCAGACTTGTGTGGGTTTTTGGATGCTCTTTTACATTTTTGAGAGTGTGTCTTTAGTGTGAGAAAATTGTGAGTTTTCAACAAGGGAGAGAAGGAAGAGGATCAATCTACTTCAATTCCTAGGTGATTTCTCTTCAGTTACATCTTATTTTGCACTATGATTAGTTTTTCATTCATTGAATTCATTGGTTTGAGTTTAATTATGAGCAACTAAATATATTGTGGGAGTTTAGTTTGACTATCATGATTGTATTGGGTATTTGGTGATATGTTTTTATGAAAGTTTTAGATTGTTTCTTGTTTAATTATTCTTCATGATCTCAATTATAATTTGTTGATTGGCTGACTACTTTTTATAATTAAAATTGAGAATTAGAGTTCTAGTGATTATCTTGCCTTAATTAAGCTCTATTAAGCAAGAGTTCAAATTGAATACATGATCATTGTTTTGATTTGGATGGTTGTGTGATTTCCTTGTGCAGATTACGATTAATTAGTTAAAAACTTGATCATAGAAGTTAATTAGTTAATTATAAATGGAGAATAAACATGATCATTTGAAATCTCTATGGCTTAGTGGAAAAATCAACAATCTAAACTTAGGATTAAATTATTTTATTTGCCAAATATTCCAATACATGATTGAGAAGTTAGCTAAATCCCCACTATCACTCTCATTGATTTAGTTCACATTCAACATATTGCATTCGTTAATTTTAATTAATTTACAATTTTATTTTAGATTAATCTCATCAATCTTTTGGTTAGAGTGTTTAGGATTTAGTTAATTGTTTAGTTTAGTTGTTAAAGAAAATAAATTAAGAATTTGGACCATTGCAATTCCGCGAGAGATCGACCTTGGGAGTATACTTATCGCTAGCTATAAGTGATTCGTGCGCTTACAAGTATTAAATTTGCACATCAATCTTCACGGCTTTCAGGTGTAATCTTTTCTTTTTTTTCATGTAGTTAGTTTGTTATTCTAGGGATTTGATGTAATCTAATTGAAGGCTTGTGTCTTATTGTCATTCTATTTATTTGATCCATTCAAACATGTTTTAGATTCATTTGTTGCATTTAATTCAATGTTTAGTTGATATTAGGGCTTGATCAACCTTGTTGTTGGTTAATTGATTGTATGAGACAAGATTGTGTATGAAATGACTGATTTGTAGCCCTGCTTGAGTATAGATTGGTTTTTGTCTTTAAGATTGTCTTGTGCTTAATGGGTTTTTGTAATTAGACTAGGCTATACGCCACTAGCTAGTTTAGTTGATGGAAACACTAGGTTATTCCGAATGGTCGTGGTAATACCTTAGAACGAGCGATGTCATGCCTATCTTGATTAGCTTTGTGACTGGATGATTTTTGTCTATGTGAATCGGTTCTTTGTTTAGTGCTCTAGATCTTAATGAGTGTAGAATGAGAGTTAAATCTGAACGCCCATAGTAACACACTATGCTTATTGTTATATATTAATACCTTGAGAAGACAAGAGTACGAACCATAGAAAAGAGTGGAGAGAACAATAGTTTGATGATCAACGCGTAGCCTAATAATTATGATAGAGTTAGAGCCCTAGGATTCTTTGTAGATAGTTAGATTTAGATTTACTTTAATGTCGTTTGTGTGCTTTCTTTACTTCAATTCTTGTTGTTTTCACAAGTCATGGGTTCTAGGATCGCAAGAGCATCTCTAGTCTTTGTGGGATCGACCTTAGTATTGCACTATGTTGCGATTGCAACTTGTGCACTTGTGAAGGATAAAACTTTGTATCTGTCAAGTTTTTGGCGCCGTTGCCGGGGACTGTTAAGTTGCTCAGTGATTTCTAGTGACTTTGCCTTGATTTATGTTGCTTTTGTGTGTTTGATTTTTTCTATTTTTGTTTGTTTAAGTTTTGTTTTATGAATGTTGAGGTTTTACTTCTTTTTCGGTATGTTTTATTTCATTTCCAGTATTTTATCTTGTTTGTGTTGTTTACATTTTTGTTGAGTATTAACTCCTATTTTAATTTTGTTTCCAAGAAAGCCAGTTCATGCCACGGCACAAGATGTTTGTGTTGTGGCACATTTCGATGTTATTTACGAAAAAGTTTCGTTGTCACGCCGCGGCGCAAGTCCCCTGTGCTGTGGCACATTTTGGCATCTTACACACAGCGCAGTCGTTGTGGCACTGTGGCGTGATTTCACCATGCCGCGACACATTTCGACGCTTTTGATAACGAGAAAACCATGTCACGCCGTGGCATAAGGATCCATGCTACAGCCCATTTGGATGATATTCATGTCCTTACCTAGAAAAACCGTGTAATGTCGCGGTGTAAAAATTCAAGCCGCAGCACACTTCTAGATTTCCTATTTTATTTTCTTGTGTTTCCATTTACTGTTTTGTTTCTTATCTTTGTTTATTTACTTTTATTTTGTTTTCAGTTTAAACTTTATTTACTTTTATGTTGGTTTCATTTTTTTTTTTTTTTAATTTCCGCAAACTTTTTGATGCCTAACCAACAACATGGATTCTATTCCAAGACACCATGTGTTCTCTCTTTTGTGTAGGTAGATTTCATGTTGACTACGGGATGCACATTCAATGGAGTTACTTTTGGTGCTTTACAATCTGTTAATTAAGGGGTAACTCATTTCTTTCCCTTTTTACCTCTACTTTGTGTTGATGGCTACATTGGAGACAATGTAGGAATTTGGTTGTGGGTGGGAAAGTATGAAATTTATGTTTATGAATTCATGTTTATGCATGCTTGTAAATTTTTTGTGAGAATCTTTGTGTTTCCTGGATGATATCAAATGTCTATGATATAACATGATTGCATGACATGTAGTGAATAGGAGAGGTTAATTTTTACCCTAGTTGAAGGACTATTCTGGATGTTTGTTTTGTTCTAGTTTGAAACTCTCGGGAATGTGGTCTGTTTGGTTGGTTGGTTCTAGCATTTAGGGATGTTTTGAGTGTAAACTTCCTACAATTTTTGTAAGGTCCCTAAAAACTCTAGAACTTATTTGATGATCACTTGAGGGAAAATCCTAGACAATGCATGATTTAGGCCATCTTTGAACTATTTGAGCTTTTCAAGCCAGGCTTATATATTTTTATCCTTAGTCACCCCGTTGAGCCTTATTGCATATATTTAGCCTTGATTTTCTTTCTTTTAACCCGCAATAACCTACCTGCTTTAACTGTTATACACTTTTCCTACCTTTGACATTCTTTTGAAAGGATTTAATCTGAATTGATGAAAGGAAATGTGTGAGGTTTTAGCTTTGTTATAAAATTTTGTGAAGATGGGTGAAAAAACTGGTTGGGGGTTGTTGTGAAAAGAAAACAGGAATTGGGTGATATCATTGCTCCCTAAGTTATGTATTTTTATTATTATTCCAAAAAAAATGAAAAAAAAAATATCAATAAAAAAAATCAAATCAAAAGAACAAAAAAACAATAAGGAAGCATGAAAAGGATACATATTTGATTGTGGTTAGGGAGAGTTATGCAATAAAAAAAATGAAAAAAATAAAGGGTTTCAGGTTTGAGAAAGTAAGTTGTTTTGAGCGATTTGTTCTTTGAAATGTAAGATTATTCCTCTTAATTGTTTGAATCCATTATGTTCTTTCATAATCCAATACCTTAGCCTAACGACATAAGCTTAATGAATTCCTAATGATCTAAAGTTGTGCGTTTGTTCTACATTAGTGGAGAGTGATCTAAAAAGTAGGCCTATGGAGTTCATGTTTTTAATGTTTTCTTATTTATGGGATCAAAAATTTGTTTTCTCTTTGGAAGTTGCATATGAAACCATCTCTGGGACTAGGATTGACAGTTTGTGGTATGACTGTGTGGTTGAGAGTGGAGAATGAAGATGAAACTGATGTTTAAGGTGTTCGGAGATGGGGGGGTAATTATTGCTTATTCTTTTTGCTATATGTGTATGCTTTGTATGAGACACATTTATTGATAAATCTGGGAAATCTTTGTTTTGTTCTTCTTTTTAATTATGTGTGTTAGGACTTGTAGGGTGTTTGTGGGTAACATCACTGAAAACCTTTATGAGACTATAACTCGTCCACTATGGGGACCTAGGGGTTTAAAGGCTTATTGCATACACTAAATGCAATCGTGTCAACCTAGGAAGTGGTTTAGTTAGGATTAAATTTTATTTTTAGATTGCTTTTATTGATAGGGACTAGCAATAAGCTAGTTGGGGTTGTGATGAGTGCTTGGAAGTGCACTCATACTTAGTGATTTTAAAGGTTTTTTTTTTTTTTTTTTTTGTGTGTGGGAATTGAGTTTAATTGGTTAGTTTTACTTAATTCTGTATCTCTTTTGTTTTCTAGAATCACGGGTATGTTTTTTGAATTTTTAGGTATTTAGGTGCTGAAAAATGAGGATCTCATATATGCACATTGAAGAGCAAAGAATCAGAATCATGTGGAAACAAACGGTTCGTGAATTGGAGCTCAAATGAAGAAGTTATGAATTTTTAAAGATTGTTCGCCACAGCAGAACTATAAATTGTGCCATAGTGCCAAAAAATTGTGCTGCAGCGTGCTTAGGATTTTTAGTGGAAGATTGGCACCGCGGTGCCATAAAATCCTGCCGTGGCGCAATTCATGAATTTTATGTTCGGGAATTTTTCTACCATAACATATTGCACTAAAATGAGCATAACTTGAGTTACACAACTCCGATTGACCTGATTCTTGAGGTGTTTTAAAGCTAAGAGATAGACTACAAATTTCATTAGACTATGACCCAGTTAGACCTGGAAAATGGCTACAATTGGATTTGAAAGTTACATCAGTGCATGGAAGACAAGCAAACGTATTTTATATGTTTTTAATTGAAATGACTTGTTACCATAATACCTTCATGGCCTAACTACTGTAAATGAAGGTCCTTAGCAATATTTTAGTTAGTGAGGGTTTATTATATCCATTAACTTGAAGAGAGGAAAAGGGGAAGGGGGATTTGGGGGGGGGGGGGGGGGGGGGGGGGGGGGGGGGGGGGGGTCCGGGTAGGTCGGGTAAGGAGGAGAGGGGCTTGGAAATAGCTTGGAGATGAGAGGAGGTTCTCCTCCTCTTGCTCTCCTTTGTTCTTCATAGCTTCCAGGTGTAATCTTTTCTTGTCTTTCATGTACTTAGCTTGTTTTTCTAGGGATTTAATGTAATCTAATTGAAGGCTTGTGTTTTATTGTTATTCTATTTGTTTGATCCATTTGATCATGTTCTAGATTCATTCGTTGCATTTAATTCAATCTTTTAGCTGATATTAGGGCTTGATCAATCTTGATGTTAGTTATTTGATTGTATGAGACAAGATTGTGTATGGAATGATTGATTTGTAGCCTTGCTCGGGTATAGACTGGTTTTTTTCTTTAAGATTGTCTTGCGCTTAATGGGTTTTCGTAATTAGAGTAGGCTATACGCCACTAGCTAGTTTAGTTGATGGAAAAACTAGGTTTTTCCAAATGGCCATAGTAATACCTTAGAACGAGCGACGCCATGCCTATCTTGATTAGCTTTGTGACTGGATGATTTTTGTCTATGCAAATCGGTTCTTTGTTTAGTGCTCTAGATCTTAATGAGTGTAGAATGAGGGTTAAATCCGAACGCCCATGGTAACACACTACGCTTATTGTTATATATTAATACCTTTAGAAGACAAGAGTACAAACCCTAGAAAGGAGTGGAGAGAACAGCAGTTTGATGATGAACACGTAGCCTGATAATTATGATGGAGTTAGAGCTCTAGGATTCTTTGTAGATAGTTAGATTTAGATTTACTTTAATGTCGTTTATATGTTTTCTTTATTTCAATTCTTGTTGTTTTCTTAAGGCATAGTTTCTAGGATCGCAAGAGCATCTCTAGTCTTTGTGGGATCGACCCTTACTTGTGCACTACGCTGCGGTTGTGACTCGTACACTTGTGAAGGATTTAACTTTGTATTTGTCAGGGGGGTGGTCACTATAGTGCCTGCACGCACTGTAACGTGTGTACATGACCATGCCTACAATTTACGGGCAAGCTCCAAAAGCTTAACCCCACCCTTCTACCAACATCCAACCTTCCTACCTGCCATGAATAACCTCTTTATGGCATGCCTTTGTTTCCTCGGTCCTCTCAAAGCCAATTTGACCCACTCCCCCTTTGCCCTCCAAATGCTCGACAAAATGCACCAATCACCTGATCTTCTCCAATAAGACCAACACCAAGCCCATATCCTTCTCAAAATCAACCAAAAACAAAACCATGAATTCCCAACATCAATATCCTTAAAAAATGGACATTGGTAGTCCCCAAACGTGAGCAAGCCTCTTATTCTTTGTGGACCTCTTCATTCTTGTTAGGTCCATTGCTCTATCTCTCAGCAAGTTATAGGTAGAGATGGCATGTTGACAATCTTTTCTAAAGACCCTATTAATTATTTCCTTCCAAAGCATATAAATGGTAACTCCCAAGCACATCTTCACAATAATGCATTTCAACTTGTTCGATTTTCATCTTCTCGAAAGGTGGCTAATATAATCTTGCTAAGGCCAAACCACAAAGCTTAAGGAACACATTTCAAGGACACGACTCCAAATGGTTTGAATCTGGAGAAGTTTCAAGAAAAGAAAAGACGGTCTAAAGTTTCCAAACTTCTATTACAAAAACAACATGTATCGTTTGACTCAACACCATATGGTAGGAGTTTGTCCCTTGTTTGGAGTCGGTCTTTGATGGCCATCCACAAAATGAAGGAGTGTTGCAGAATTGCCTTGGTAAACCATATGATGTGATACCACTCCACCCTAGCTTTATGTTCCCAAATGGCCTCCCATGCCGACTTAATTGTAAAGGAGCCCTCAGAATTAGGAACCCACCTCACTCTATCTTCATTGCCCAAGGGGAGAGTATTCACCAAACTCCTAATTTCCAAGAGAGCAGTAGAGTTGGCCACTAGCCATTCCTACCCCGTTCCTTCACAAATCTCACCAACTCTTGCATAATGGCTTAGGGCCTAAGTCATAAACAATCCTAGCGCCATACCTACTAATAGAGAACCATTGGGATGCCAATTGTCATGCCACAAGTGAATTTTCTTGCCATTGCCAACAACACATTGAATGTTATCCCTAGCTTCTGCCCACAACTTCAAAATAGTCCTCCAAGCCCATGAAGCATTGCTCGGAATCAGGATGCCCCACCATCCCCTATGTTTATTATTCGCTTCATACACTAGCTTAAACATTTTGAGAGTTTGTATGTTAAATTGGTTCTTTGGAAGGTATTTCACATTGTAAAAATCCTTATGTGTCTTGGCATGTTTGGGAGTGTTTAAAAATATATTTTCATAGTTGATTTTTGAGCCAAAATTGCAAAACCTGCGTTTTGCATTAAAACAGTTTACGTAGACCTCTACATCTAACCATCTTATGCTTCTGGCCAACTTTCTTGCGTTTGACTAATTTTCAAAAAAACTAAAGCGTTTTTCTCTCACTAGTTCAGTTTACCGTCTTTTGGGTTTTGGCCCAAGAAAGTGTATTTTAATTGCTTTTGCATACTTTTCATGACTTAATGGATTAACTCGGCTCCCACACCAAAATCTATTTCCAAACTTGCTCTCTGTTTCCTTGAATTGATATTATGTTTAAATGAAGAATTTTGGGTTTCAATTCATTTATTTACACTCATAGTTACAGGTGCTTTTATAGATAGAATACAATCTGCGTAATCTCTTAATTATGTCAATTACAATATACTGACATAATTAGGAGATGATAGGGTATCAAATACATTATGAGTATCCTAAAACTAGCAAAATTAGGAGATTAAAATATATTTAGGAAATATTAAGTAAATCTAAACACTACCCCTCAAGTTGGTGCGTAGATGTAACACATGTCCAACTTGTCTAACACTTGTGAGAAAATATGTTTGGAGACAACCTTGATAAGGATATCGGCCAACTAATCCTCTGATCGAATCTTGGGCAATTCAATTATCTTTTCATCCAGTTTTTCTTTGATGAAAAATCTATCTACCTCAACATGCTTTGTATGATCATGTTGAATTGGATTGTGAGCAATATCACATGCTCTTTTATTGTCACAATATAACTGGATTGGTTGATTAGGTTGATAGCCCAAATCTTGATAGAGAAATCTTAGCCACAAAGCTTCATAAATCCTAAGTGCCATTCCTCTAAATTCTACTTCTGCGCTTGAGCATGCCACAACATTTTGTTTTTTGCTTTTCTATATGACCAGATTACCACCTACAAAAGTGAAATAACCAAAAGTAGATCATCTGTCATCCATTGCTCTAGCCCAATCAACATCAGTATATGCATTCACATTTTGGTAATCCTTATTTTTAGTGAATAGGATTCTCTTTCTAGGAGCATGTTTTAAATACCTCAAGATTTGCGTCACTACGTTCATATGCTGTTCTCTAGGATTATGCATGAACTGACTAACTATACTCAATGCATAAGCAAGATCTAGCCTGGTGTGAGATAAGTAAATCAATCTTCCCACAAGTCTCTAGTATCTCTCTTTGTCAACTGGTACTTGATCAATTTCGACTCCTAATTTCAAACCTTCTTCGATATGTGTATTAGCTGGTTGACATACTAACATACCAGTTTCCTACAGTACATCCAAAGCATACTTTCTTTGTGATAGAAAGATACCTTTATTAGATCGAGACACTTCAATTTCGAGAAAATATTTCAAAGAACCTAGGTCTTTCATCTCGATCATACCATCAGCTTTGTATTTCATAGTGTAAACCCATCAAAATCCAATAGTCTTCTTTCTGGGTGGACGATCAACAAGTTCCCAAGTCTCATTCTTCTGTAACGATTTCATCTCTTCATTCATAGCAGCTTTCCATTTTGGATCAAATAAGGCTTCCTGCACACTATTAGGAATAGTTATAGTAGATAATTGATTCACAAATGACAGATTTGATTCTGACAGATGATGGTTAGACACATAATGACTTATGAGGTATTGACCTTACTAGATAGCTTAGGTTCGTATGTTGGTTTAGGAATCCCTCTAGTACTCTGTGGTGGTAACTATTTCCTAATTGGTTTAGACTCAATTGGTTCAGACTCTAAATTAGGAACATTTTCAAATGATGGTTGTGACATACCAAGAATGAGGGACTCAGACTGAGATGAAGTTTCTTCTGATAGAGATACCATATCGACATTTTCATTATCCACTTCATCTTCTTGTCGATCAATAAGTCTAGTTTGTGCCTCACAGTCTCCCATATCTTGAACCACGTCTTGAATAGCATAGTCAAGAGTCTGAATTTTTTCTTGACAATTCTCCCCCTAAAGTTCAGACGCAAAAGAAAAATGCATCAACTCTTCATGGAACACAACATCGATGGTTACAATCATTTTTTGAGTTGGAGGATGATAATAGCGATACCCCTTTTGATGAACACCATACCCAACGAAAACATATTTCAATGCTCAAGGAGACAACTTGTTGCGTTGATGTTTATAGAGGTGTACAGAGGCGACACAACCAAAAACATGAGGGGGTTGGTTCATGACTGTTGGAGCATTCATTGCTTTACTAAGAGCCTGGAATGGTGTTTGGAACTCAATTGAGCTAGAAGGTATTTGATTAATTTAGTAGGTTGCAGAAGTGAGTGTTTCTCCCTAAAAAGATAATGGCATGTGAGCTTCTATTAAGGAAGCACGAACAACCTCTAATAAGTGCCGATTTTTATGCAGAACAACACTATTCTGTTAGGGTGTGTTAGGGCAAGTAGTTTGATGAATAATAACATGTGCTGTCAAGTATTGTTGAAGGTTCGAACTTTGATATTCTCCTCTATTGTCACTTCAGAGAACCTAAACTAGTGCATTGTATTGCGTACGAACCATTTGGTGAAATCTTTGAAATATCACATTGACTTATCCTTTAGATTTCATTAAACAAACCCAAGTCATCCTTGTACAGTCATCAATGAAAGTGACAAACCAACATGATCCACTTAAAGTATTAACTTGAGAAGGCCCCTAGACATCAGAGTGAATAAGCATAAAGGGATGTGGATTTTTATTCAATTTTATTGGATAAGAAATTTGATGACTCTTTGAAAGTTCACAAATATCACAGCGAAAACAATTGACATCACTTTGCTTAAAGAAACTAGGAAACAACTTCTTCAAATAACCAAACGAAACATGTCCAAGACACCGATGCCATAACCAGATGGATGATTTATGCGTGTCTTCTTCCAAGCCACTGACTATAAAAGCTTGTGTAAAATGACATAATTTTTTCTCTCTAAATCCAAGTAATATAGCTTCCCTCATCTAATACCACAACCAATCATTTGCTTTGTCCGAATGCTCTTTAAACACACAAAAGTCAGGCAAAAAAATCACCATACAAGATAAAGTTTTGGTTATTTGTGAGATTGACAAGAAATTGTAATTTAGGGAGGGAACAACTAAAACTAAATCTAAGTTTAAAGTATTTTGGAAGGTTACTTGATCCTTCTCCAATGACTTGGGTGGACTCACCATTGGCAGTAGACACAAATTTTTGTAAGGATGGTTTAAAATGTGAAATATGCATAGAATCAAATGTCATGTGATCGGTAGCACCAGAATCAATTATCCATGCACTATTAGAAACAGATGCACACATATGTAAAGACTTACCATCATTTCAAGTAGTTACTACAAATGATGAGCATTGATTAGCACCTTTTTTCTGTTCCACAATAGCAGCAGTAGAGTTTCACTTGGAATTCTTCTTCCTTTGATCGCAACTATGATCCTGCTAGTCTGGATATCCAACCAATTCAAAACATTGGTTCTTGGTATGACTAGATTTGTTGTAGTGGCTGCATTTCTTATCCATGTTGTTTGGTTTGCTTGATTTTGCATGCTGACTTCTATTATGGGCTACCGTTGCTGAAGTCTCAGCATTTCCTGATTCTCCTTTCAAGATAGTTTGACAGACTGCCTCTCGTCTGACTTCTGAGTAATTCTCTTCTAGATTTGGAACCGGATTTTTTCACAAAATTTCTCCATGAATTTGTTCAAACTCTCCATCTAGACCTACAAGGTGTTAAAGTATGTGCCCTAGAGCTAATCAATTATTGTAGAATTGACTCTTTGTAATAATGTTTACTAATCATTAAAAGTCATTTTATTCTATATTGTGTAAATCATAATTGTGTGCATTGATATATGTCCTTAGGATGGTAGAACCGTGATGAGAGTATCAAGTGTTTCAAATCTTTAAGTGAGAACCCTATGATCACATATGGTGGCCATTCTAGAAGTGTCCATAGCCCTAGTATTATTCTGACCAAGGACACAAATAATATGGTGAGGCTATCATAGTGTTGAACGACCTCATCGAAAGGCAATGACTAATCTCACTTGTCAAGGTTGTTTGTCGATAACCTGGTGCAACACATGGGTGCTTGCTGTAGGCAAGTTCACTGGACAGACCCACCAGAGGATTCCATATGGATGGTAACCCTAGTGTTTATAGAATAAATCCTCTAACGAATGGTGGTACATGTGATCCTTAGACTTGAGATCACCGGAGCACCTTGTGCACTGATTGGTGTAGTTTGACACTAACCCAACGTAGTTCTATTCACAGCTATTAATACAACAGTGATTAGCTACATCGAGGAGTGTATCAAGACTATGGTGGATCGATAAAGGATTCATCACTCCTTGGTACAGAAGAAGTTATCTCACAGCGCAATTTAGTGAATGACAATGACACTAAAATTGTGGCCACAATGGGATTGAGTTGTTGCTCAATCCAATTTATTATTCTGATCATTGGTCCAGTAACTGAATACAAAGATATTGAGGAGAAGTGAGGTTGATACTATTTCTGTACCTTAGCCTCTGTGAGATACCGTATGATGAAAGAATTTAATTGCACAGTAACCATATTGTTGATAGGTAGCTATTTCGCTAAATTTGAATCTATCGGGTGGCCATGATGCCTTGCTAGGGGCCAATCTTGGTCAATGTGTAGTGAGACGGTTGATTGGTGTCAATCGCGATAACACTCACTGTCAATATGGTAAAGAGCCTACGGGTCACACACTTAGAAGACAGTTTAAGGATGGTGAATTTTTGGAAGGGTATATTCGTCTTTTAGATGAATGGGCATATAGGTAATTTTGCTGTGTATTAAATTTTCTGAGGTTGTAGCCTATGTCAAATTTTATTATTGGAGTAATTTAGCAAAATTATAAATTTAATTATTAGAGTTAATATTAATATTTATATTAATATTAAAACTAAATAATTAAGTTGGGTTAATATACAATTCTATGTAAAGTTTGGTTGTTGCTAAACTTGAGGGGTGGAAGAAATATTTGCTTGATTATTTAAAGAAAGCAAAAATAGGTTTAACTCACCCTAATTCATTCAACCGTGGAGTACAATATTGAGAGAAGATTTCTTATTCTTTTCTCTCAATTCACATTCTTCCAAAAATACTTGAATCCTTAAAGCCAAGAATTAATTATAGCAAAATTAATTCTTGGTCATTGGCGTACTGTCTTCGTGTGGATGATGTGAGTTCGATTCCATTCTCAAATCACATTCAGAGACATTGACGGAGCCTCCAATCATAGGTATAATCGAGTCCTTGTATGAATTTTCATTATTTCAATTTAAGTATGTAAAATATATACATATTAGACCCTGATCTTGGCTAAATTAGAGTTATCAATGAGCGAAAAATTTTGTTTTTCTGCTACCATCGTTTGTCGATTACTAACACAAGGAAAATGTGTACTCGTAATTGCTCGACAGATTTCTAATATGCTATTATGTCATCTGGATCCTTCATAACCACTTTACTTCAGTGGCTTAATTCCTAAAATATTTATGTCAACTTTCCATAATATACAGAGAGCGACGTTCCATTTTGTTTAGTAGTGAAGGCTTTCTGGTGCAAGGAGAAAACAAGTAACTCATCGCTTCCATCATAGAAGGCTTTGGATAGAGCACTCTAGATTTCGTGAGCAGTAAATAAGTGTAGGTAACACTTCATAATCTTAGGAGACATGAGCATTAGCAACCATCGTTTAACTTTCTGGTTTTCAGCATACCATCTTTCGTACCCCTCGTCGGACTCTTTTGGCGGTGGTTTCTTTCCACGAATATAGGAAAGTTTTTCTCTCTTAGCAATATGCATTTCCATGAGCTACGACCAAGCATCATAGTTCGATTCAGTAAGTGATTCCTGCATTGAAAGCTCTATCGGATTGAATAATAATAATGGGTTTTGACCCTCATGGTTCAGACGTTGTTGACTTTGATCCTTTTGTTCTTGTACTTTTTTTTATTTATTTTTTACCTTTCTTGACTTCTTGACTCTTTTTTTTTTTTTTTTTAACTTGAGAATAAAAGAAAAAAATAAAATAAAACTAAGAGAAGAAAAAAAGTTAAAAGGAACGCAAACTCTCTCTGGACCAGAAAAGATGATGGCACAACAGCGACAGATGGGCGGCAACTATCGATCGGCAGTAGATGACGATGGCGATTAGCCTTGTTGGCTTTCGCTAGCAGTAGATCGGTGATGGTGACAACAGATAGGTGACAAGAACGTCGATTGGTTTGGGATTGGTGGTGCAGATCGACGATTAGACGATTGGCTGAAGATTTTTTATTGGGATTGGTTGAACGTTGATTAGGTTGGAATTTGTTGTCGGTTTGATGCTCACTTTGTTTGTACTTCTGGTTGAATTTGTTTGATGGTTGGCAAAGTTGGTTCGTGGATAAGATGGTATGGTGTATGGATTGATTGGGTTGTGTGAAACTTGTTGGCTTGGGAAACTCGTTGGTTGGATAAATTTGCAGAATGGTTGAATAGGGTGAGCATGGGTAGTGGGTAGAATAAGAACCTGTGGGTAGAACTGGAACCGGAACCTACCCAGAACCGACACTGTGTGGGTAGGTTTCGGTTCCATTTTTTTGGAATCGACACTATGCGGTTTCGGTTTCGGTTCCGATTCCGGTTCCTGTTCCTACATGTGGAGGAACTAGAATCGGAAGCGGAATCTAGAAAAAAGAACCTGCAGCGAGTACTTTGTTTTGGAACTTGGGCTTAAATGAAATATCTATGAAGAATTGGGGGTCTATGTAATTCTACATATAAAAAATTTAAATTTTTACAATAACCTAATTAAATAAATATAAAATTATACTTATTACATATAAACTACACCATATAAAAAACTTTAATATATTATAATATATTAACATTAAAGTTTTGATTAATTAAGTGTATAATTGGAATTAAGACCAATTAAAAGTGTTTTAATTTTATTTTATTTTTGAATAAAATAGTATATTTGATTGAATAATGTGCGTTTGACTTATTGTTTTTATCCATATTCTGGATCCTATTCTTCAAATGTTGTTTGGCACGTTATTCCCAAAATATTAGTCTATTTTTTTAATTACTTTTAGACCTTATAAGTTTATTAATTTCATTAAATACCCCCAGAAAAAAGTTTAAAAACTAACAAAAACACCCCCACCCACCAATACTTGCCAGATTCCGGCAACCACCGCTGGTGGTAGCCGGAATCTATCAAAACAGTCACAGCACCATCAAAAATTGCCGGTAATGGCCAAATCTGGCCTTTTTCGGCCAGATCCATGGCGGATCTAGCCGGAAAAGGCCAGATCTGGCAGTCACCGATGGCCCAAGAAATGGCCGTCGTTGACTGTCAACGACGGCCAAATCTTGGCCATCGTTGACAGACAACGACGGCCATATGCTGACGGCCAAAGATGGCCTTTTCCGACCGTCGAAGGCCACATCCGGCCTTAGATCTGGCCTTTTCCGGCCAGATCCGTGGTGGATAAGGCCGGAAAAGGCCATATCGATCGAATACAGTCCAGATCCGACAGGTATGTGTGGCCATTTCCATTTTTCGGTCAGATTCCTGCGGTGGTGGCCGGAATCTGGCACTGCGGGTGGTAAGGGTGTTTTTGTCATTTTACAATATTTTAATATATTAGGGTATTTATTAAATTAGCAAACTTTGGGGGCTTTTTCATAAATTTTTAAATTTTATCTCGTAATACTCCCCTATCCAATTATCCAATACTATCCCCAAAATCCTACCCAAAATAATAAACCAAACGCACCCAATATAATATTTAGTTATTTACTTCAATTATCAAGTTCTAAGTATATCGTTACATTATAGCTGAATGATTACTTAATTAATTATAAGTTTATAACATTAGTAATTTAGTACATTACTTAATTAAATAATTAGAAATTTAATTAATTATAACATTACATTATAAATTTATAGTATAATTACTTAATTAATTATAACATTACATTATAAACAAATGATTATTTAATTAATTATAACATTCTATTATAAATATTAGTACAATACTTAATTAAATGCTTAGAAAATTTAATTAATTATAATATTTCATTAAAGATTTATAGTATGATTACTTAATTCATTATAACATTACATTATAGTATGATTACATAATTAATTATAACATTACATAATTAAATGATTACTTAATTAATTATGACATTATATTATAAACATTAGTAATTTACTACATTAGCATAATACTTAATTAAATGATTAGAAATTTAATTAATTATAACATTACATTATAAATTTATAGTATAATTACTTAATTCATTATAGCATTATGTTATAAACAAATGATTACTTAATTAAATAATTACTTAATTAATTATAACATTTTATTATAAACATTAATACAATACTTAATTAAAGGATTAGAAATTTAATTAATTATAATATTACATTAAATATTTATAGTATGATTACTCAATTCATTAGAACATTACATTATAGTTTGATCACGTAATTAATTATAACATTATATTATAAACATTAGTAATTTCTTACATTAACACAATACTTAATTAAATGATTAAAACTTTAATTAATATAACATTACATTATAAATTTGTTGTATGATTACTTAATTAATTATAATATTATATTATAAACATTAGTATAATACTTAATTAAATGATTAGAAATTAAATTAATTAAAACATTACATTATAATTAAATAATTACTTAATTAATTATGATATTACATTATATTATAATCATTTAATTAATTATAACATTACCTAGTTAAATGATTACTTAATTAATTATAAATTTATAACATTACATTATAAACATTAGCAATTTACTACATTAGTACATTACTTAATTAAATGATTAAAAATTTAATTAATTATAACATTACATTATAGATTTATAGCATGATTACTTAATTAATTATAATATTCTATTATAAACATTAGTATAATAGTTAATTAAATAATTAGAAATTTAATTAATTATAATATTAAATTATAGATTTATAGTATGATTGTTTAATTAATTGTTTGTGTTTTGGTTTTGATTGAGAAATTTTATGTGAATTGTAATGAATTGATTGAATTCAAGTGTTGCCTAAAGATAAGAGGATTTATGAGTCACATTGGACACAAATGAATAAGTAATCAAAATTTGTTAGGGGTGTATTTGTAAACTTTTAAGGTATTTTTGTCATTTTTTAAACTAATAGGGGAGTAAGAATTTTTTACAGAGTACCTGGGAAAGGAATATAAACCTGCATTTTAGGTTCTGGTTCCTTGAATTTAAGAACCTGCACTGTGCGATTTCGGTTTCGGTTTCTTTTTTTTAGGAACTTGCACTGTGCAGTTCTGGTTCCCCTGAAAATACAGGGTACCCAGAACCGCTCAGGTTGAAGATGGCTATTGAGAGTGATTGGAAATTTTTTCATTATTTATTTTATTTTGTTTTTTTTGCAGTGGCTAAAGATGGTGCCTAAGTTTGATTGGATTTGGTGTTTGGGTTGCAATCGCTTTCCCCTTCTCGTATTGACGACGGCTGGAGGGATTGTTACTTGCCGGTGTATTTTCCAACGGTTGTTCTAGAAAAAGCAATTTATCCATATATGAGAACTTGACTCTAATACCAGGTTTAAATGAAAAATTGTGAGTTTCAATTGTGAGAATTAAGACAA
The DNA here is from genome assembly GCF_008641045.1 of Pistacia vera. Taxonomy (NCBI): domain Eukaryota; kingdom Viridiplantae; phylum Streptophyta; class Magnoliopsida; order Sapindales; family Anacardiaceae; genus Pistacia; species Pistacia vera. The sequence continues at coordinate 135,258 of NW_022196550.1, read as the reverse complement.
GTGTCATGCTGTTCCTAAAGCAGGCGCATCTGACGGTGCACCTGACCAGGGGACATTATTTTCATTCACATTTGGTCAGTTGTATTTTAATTTTAATTGCTGTATTTTATTTATTATTTTAATTGCAAACACCACCAACAATTGTTAAAGATATCTCATGAAGATTCTTTACTAGTCTCCAAGCTTTCCTTTTCGTGAGCTCAACCTAAAAGGAGAAAAAAAAAAGAAAGAAAAAAAAGGTATATACATACTTTCACTACAAAGAAATCAAGTTATCTTTGCTCTGGCGAAATTGACAATTCTTTATACCGATCTCCTGGAATACTTTTTCAAACACATCTACTTTCACTAACTAAATGGATGTTTCATTGTCACAACTTATCTCTCACATTACTTGCCTTCGTTTTCTTTGGTTGTTACTAGTGGTGCATGGTTCCAAGGAGATGCTCCTTATAGTGAGCTCTTTGCAAGGAGGCCATCATGGGTTGGCTCACCATCAACTCAGAGCTCATGGTAGAACTAAGGAAAAAGGAAGACATCAATCTACATCCGACCCACTATAACATTACACATTTCTAGCCATGACATTCATTGTAGCTAAAAATATGAATTTGTGTAGTTAAATGGTTTAGCTACAAATGCAATGTTTTGTAGCTTATCGTAGCTAGAAGTGGCACAGCTAAAAGTTAGCCATGTAAGTTTTTACTTACATAGCTAACAGTTTATATTTTTTGCTATGGATAAGATTAATATGTAACGAAAAACTTAATTGTTTTTGCCATAACAATAATAAATTTGTAGCAAAAACTTTGTCTTTATAGCCATGACAAATAGATTGTCTAGCTATGTTTGCATTTTAGCTACATAAATATAAATTTATAACTAAAAGCTTGAAAATTCCTGCTACAAAAATAATACTGGTGGCAAATATATAGACATTTTAGCTACATAACCCTAATTTGTGAGCTAAATAAAAAGATTATTTGTCACATATATAGTAAATTGGTAGCTAAATATTAAATTATTTGCTACGAACATATAAAATCATATCTATATATGAAAAGATATTGATATGGACATAATATGTTAATAGCCAAATATTGAAATTACTTGCTATGAATACTTTTAATTTGTACTAATATTATAATTATTGTATGGAACAAATAATTTATATCAAGAATTTATAATTTATTGCTTCGATTAAATAATTGTAACAAATATTGCTATAATTAACAAATTTAATAATAATTACAATTTATAACAATATTTTACATTAAATAGATATATGTCGTCTAAGAAAAATTCTAATATAAAAAATAAAACATTAATAAGTCTTTTCAACAAATAATTGTCTATTCATAAAATCCTTCATCCTAGTAATTTAAAATGTTATCAACTAATTTTTTTCTTACAAAATATGAATGCTTCATTGTCATAACAACCTTTCTTGCCCATTTAGGATTTTCCACCAACCTGCAATATCAAATTTAAAAAAATATAATAATAGATTAATCATATAGGCTAATGTAATCTTGCATATCACTTTATTATTAATGTAAAAGAAAATTGGTTTCACATAGTATATATCAATTTTCAAAATAACTTACAATTTCATCATAAGGGTTTGGTTATTTGTTGAAGATTGTTGACCTTGAGTTGTAAGCATCATCATGAACTTCTCTTCTCATAGTCTATTCATCCTCCTCATTTGCCTTTTGAATTCTACTAATTTCTCATTTGCTTCCCTCTTTGCCTCTTCCACCCTTTCATTGCTTCCTTCCTAATTGTTTGTACTTGTTTCATACCAGCAAAGATACATATCCATGAACTTGTTTCATCATCATGAATAGCCCAATGTTCCTTCATCGTAACAGCAAAATCAGTCCTTCCACTTTGCTTTCAAGATACATATGTTTCCTCCAATTATTGTCAACACAGAAAGTGGAGAAAACTGTGAAGTTGCTGCTGGTCCAGATGACACGCATTTCAAACTCCCTTCATCATATCCAAAGCTATATCTTCTTCTATCTTTTTCAATTTGCACCGTAGCATTTCTACGCTTCTGCAATTTTCCCAAACCTCTGCCAAAACAACAAATAAATAAAATATTGAATATTAACATGATTTTTTTTTTCAGAAGTAGTTGCATAAGAGGTTAAATCAAGAATGGTGAGATTTATCATAGCCTCATTGACACTGCTTGATTCAGCTGCATGTCACAAGAAGTAAATTCATGCTTCTTAGTTCCACAATACCCCATAAGCTTCGTGTGCATTTGCAAACTTAATCTTTCGACTATTTCAATTAAATTTTCAATACTCATTAAATAGTCACATTGCTCTTTCACAGTTAGGAAAAAGAAACTAATGCTTGCCTTTACAATTTCCTAAAGTCCAAACCTATAGTGAGATACTAGAACTTTAAGCCTAGTTCAGTTTCTTCATATAAAGCTGGATCTTTTGAAGTGTAGTGAAGACATCAAAATATTACTCACATATGCTTTAAGAAACCATTCAGTAGTTCTTCATCTACTTTCATTCTAATCTCATATTGAATGATAAATACTTGCTTATGGATTCAAAAATCTTGGTTAGATGTAAAAGGTTAACAAATCACTAACTTTTTTCTGTCTCACCGAGATCCTCTTTGGAGCAGATAAAAAGTGGTAAGTGTTATGAAGATCCCTTAACCTCCTCCTAAATCTGAATTATACTTTTCCGATAAATTACGATAATAATTGATGTAAATGGAAGATTAAGGAAGGAAAAAATCTTATCAAACATGACACACATATGCCTCAATTCAAAGCACTCAGATTTACCCACCTCCACTAGTAGTCTTATACTTCAGCAGCAACTACTTAAATCAAAAACGAAAGAAAAGCGCTAGTAAAATGTAAAGAAATAGGGGAAAAGAATGATAGTTTACTTTGTAAATTTTGATAAGAACATTGTCAAGAGACTCCTGAGAATCATAAGGGCAGAGAAGAAAAAAGATTTGATCGCCTCAATTGCCTCATCCATCAAATTGTTTCATCACAACTGCCATGTCTTTCAGAGCACTTATAACTTGGTCCCCAGCATTTATAGCAACCCAGAACATTGAAACTGCCCTGCTTGGATCGTTGTCTACCAACTACATTTAAAGAACTGCAAATAAGAGAAATAAAAGAACAACATATACACAGAAGTCTTTCGTTGAAGAACTCTAAAGCAATTATCTTACAAAATTATACAGCGGATACTCTTGAACATTTAGTCTATCATAATGATTTCACCTAAAATTTCTACCAAAAAACACATAGCTCTTTTATTTGGAAAATATTCAACTCAGTAATCATGCACATATTTCATCCACTATAAAAACCTGTTCTCTATACAGAAAAATTGCAGAAGACATAAAACTTCACCATTCATTTTATTTTATTTTCTCTCAATTTTCCCTAAACCAAAGAAAGAGCTAATTAATATGGGCAACCCTCCTATGCAAAACCCACTTCTACATGAAATTCAAGATTTTTCTTAATCAATAGGATACAGTGTTCTTAAAAGTAGTAATCACACAAAATCCCATATTCTTTTATATAATTCAAGAACCAAATTGTTCATCCACAAATTACTCAATCACCACGAGAGCAAGAATTATAACCAAAGAATCAGAAACTGCTTGAAAACACATAATCATGGAAATATAAATAACCTCTCTAATTTGTTCTAGCACTAGAAATTCAATACTCCTTCAGTCATATATCATTCAACTAGTTCTACAGCCCCCCACTTTCCTATCCAAACATATATTTCCATAGCAAAAAAAATAAGAGTACATTATTAACTTTGACTTGTTAAAAGTTATCAAAATCCCATAATCTGCTGGTTCATTATAGAAGGAATTTCATTCTCTTTAGTTCGTTCTAACACTAAAAAGATAAATAACACCCAAAAAATGTATTAAAGAGTCAAACAATCACTTCTAAATCATAACCATCAAACTCTTCTCTCAGAGGCATTCACATCAAACACATAACAAGTTATTTGCAAACTTCCAAAAATTAACGCAACTCATCACCCAACTTCCATTTCCACATATCTAGCAAAGTCAACATAAACCCACGAAGGATTCGTAACTAAGAAAAACTAAAGGAGAGGGAAAAAAAGAAATTTTTAGATTTGGAAAGAAATGCATACCTATACAATCGACGAAATTGGGTTCTTTTCTGAGTTCTCTTAAATAGAGATGAGTAGAATTCGAATATGAATCTAAGGTGCGGAAGCAGCTACTTGTGTAGGGTTTAACGAAAAGATGGTTGTGAGGTTTATGACGACAAAGAGAAATTTAATTTGATTTTAAGTGGTGCATTTGTAATTTGAATTACAAATTTGGGTGTCAAAGAGCTCGACGGAATAAAACCTAATTTATGGTAATTTGGATCAAAGGATTAAAACCTAATTCAAAGGAAATAGAAAAACTGACCTTTGAAGATTGAATCTTGCCTAGGAATTCTTCCAAAGTTTTAGTCGTTGCTCCTTGTTTTATATTAAGCACTAAAAAAGAAACCTTACCAAAAAAATAAAATAAAAGGCGCAATATGAAATTAAGGAGGGAAAAATATAATCTTTTCTTATTGAAGTGTAAATATAATTTTTAATTGAAACAACACCAATAAACTTAACCTAATTAAATAAGAATAATGTTCATCATAACTAAGGTTAAACAAATTATCTTATTAAATTAATCTTATAATTAGTAATGTATATAATTATTTATCAAATTATTCACATTTAAAAGATAAATTACATAAATTATGATGAAGAAAATTAAATTCTACATATTTAAGATAAATAATTTAAACTATAAATGATGAATAAGATAAATAATCAATACATAGTGGGTTGTTACACAAGCCAACCATAGTATCATGTGATTCACTAAGTTCAATTTTTATAAGCAAATTTATATTCTTATTAACAATACGAAAGATATTGTGAATTAAATCACGAGTGATTTAAATCAATTGCAATTGATACCTTAAGAAGGGTTTATTAAACAATTTATTAAATCATAATGAGATGAGAGCCACTTAAATCCTACCATTGCTAAGCTCCATAATGAATTCTTTATTTCTTGTTCATAGAACGAACTTGCAAATTGATCTCCAACTTATTGATTACTAATGTGGAACGTGTAGCAGATGATTAAATGGAGTGAGCTGAGCATCAGACACTCAAACGGATAGCAATATTTTATTTTCTTTATTTCATATATCTACTTTTTTTTATTATTATTAATGTGTGGTTATAATAAGTTATTAATTAGTTGGAAACATTTGTATAGGTTCTTAGGAAAATTGAAGTGTTATGTTCGTATAAAAGTCGACCAGAAGGTTCTACAGTAGAGGGGTACATTATGGAAGGAGTCTAATATTTGGCTGGGCATATAGAAATTGTATTGAAACTAAGCTTGATAAGTTGGGAAGAGTTCTTTTAAGTTAACTATTGGTTAAAGGTTATAATTTATTATTGACCTTAGCTGTGTGATTAACACTATGTTTAATTTGACTATATTATTTATTCACAGTAAAAAATATAATTACTCATGGGATAAATTAAAATCTATAGCTGCATACTATAAGATTGTGCATATTAATTTTCACATTCTTTATTTTGCTACAAATTCAATAATTTATAGCTATACACACTATTAGCTATATAATTTAACTTAGCTAATAATGATACCATAATATTGTTACTACCATGAAAATAAAATTTGTATAGCTAAATACCTTAATTAGCTATAAATTTCAATATTTTATGGCTAATTCACAAATAATAGCTATATAGTTAAACTCGTAGCTAATAATGATACTATATGCCATGTAAATTAAATGTTTATAGCTAAATACATTAATTAGCTACAATATTGAACCATAACTAATAAATTGTAGCTAAATGACTAGTTATTGTCACGATTTTAATAAGTTAAAACAAGAGATGAATATTAGCTTCGAGGAAGGAAATTTTATCACTAAAATTATTTCAATTAGCTATAAATATTGACTTTTGTAGCTATAAGTATGTATTTGCTACAGTTTTTATTTCTGCAGCTAATTTTCGTAGTTGTATGTCTATAATATTACCCTTTTTGAAGTAGATTTTTGGATTCAATTTATTTCCAATTGTAATCAAAATAATTGCTGTAATTTCCTAAGTTTAATAATTCCAAAAGATTACAACATCTATTGACTTTAATTCATTCCAGTACTGTAGAATCGTAGTTGCATTGTTAATTAAACAATCAATTATGAAAACTTTGACCATTTGGCAATTTAATTACATGTTACGCCTCAAAGAATATCATAATTTGAGCTAGGTTAACTTACCGAAAATACCCCTTCAAATTATATATTGATCTCATGAGTTAATAATTTTCATCTAAGGGATATTTAAAGCTTGAAATTAGTTTAAAGTCTTAAATTGATAAGCATATCGATTGTCTGACCGTGACTATTATCCAAGTACCTGAAAATTACTCATGATGATATTCACTACTTATGAAGTCCATGTCTATGAATCAAATCAAAGTTCTCCTGCATCATAAACACATCCTCCCAACTAGCCTAAGTATAGTGATCTTACCCTTTCTTCCAATCAAAGAGAATATGTCATAATTAAGAGGACTTAGGTACGCATGTCCTGATTGAGAATGTGTGAAATTTTAAGTTTTAGTTTCGATACTTTTATGTGGTTTAGTTCAATGTATTCAAATACACAAGTACATTTGTGCAAAGTCAACCTTTTAGTGACTTGAGACTAATCATTACCTTAATTGAAATAAGCAACTCAATCTTACTTGTCATAAAGTGTCTAGCTTTATTTATAGGTTATAAACTATTTTCAGACTTTAGTTAAGAACTATGTCTCCCTCATATAGAAAATTCTTATCATCATAATAAGTTATGTATCCTTAAGAAATGACATTATCAATGCATAAATGAAATGTCTTTGTTACAACCTGGGTTTTGGAGATGGACTTGGGATCGAGTGAAGGGGCGAGTTGGTGGTTGAGTGGGTTTGGGTTTCTTCTCTGGTCAAACAATGATGAGTAAGATGATATTGGTAGGATTGTTAAGGGATCCAATCCCTGTTGTACGTAGCTTTTTTGGAGATAAATTTCTATGCCTTGCATTCATTCATTCTCCTTTTTATAGACTCTAATACAACTGACTCAACTACTCCCACTTTGCCCACTACACGGACATGGGTTACTTGCTGAAGGCTAGGAATTAAACTGACACAACTACACCAACTATGTCTACTACACGGACGTGGGTTACTTGATAAAAACTAGGACTGGAACAAGGAAAATACAAAAGACTCATGCATAAAATAAGGCACTACCACATAACCAACACCATCCTAATAACTTGGTTCGTAACATCCCCTCCTTAACAGGAGCCCTTGTCCTCAAGGGCCATTTCTGGAAACCTCATCTTCAGATCTTCAAGACTTTCCCACGTGGTATCTGCAGGAGATAGTCCAGCTCACTGTACAAGTGCTTCAGCTTTCCCTTTCTATATGTGCTTGTCTTGTATTGCTTGAGGAGTTGGAACTATACGAGACTCTTTATCCAGTTCTGGAAGTTGTGCTATAACATGCGTACAATCCCCAATCTTTGGTTTGAGCAATGAAACATGGAACGCAGGATGTATCCTTGAATCCTTTGGCAAGTCAAGCTTATAAGCAACTCGCCCAAGCTTCTCTATTATCTTAAATGGCCCATTGTACTTGGGAGCAAGTTTCATATTCTGCCTGAGGGCAAGGGAAGCTTGCTTGTATGGCTAAAGTTTAAGATAGACCCAATCTCCTACTGAAAATTCCCTTTCTCTGTGAGTCCCATCATAAACTCGTTTCATACGAGATTGAGCCTTCTTCAAAGTCTGACGCAATTCCTTCAGTGCCTTATCTCTTTGAAGCAGCTCATCTTCAACAGGTTGTACCCTTGCAGTGCCGGGAATATAAGATAACAATGTTGGAGGGGCCTTGCCATACACTGCCTCAAACGGGGTCCTCTAAATCGTGGAATGCCAACTTGTGTTATAGCAATACTCTTCCCATGTCAGCCATTGCATCCATTCTTTGGGTCTGGTTCCACTGAAACAACAGAGATACATCTCCATGGTGAGATTAGTTACCTTTGTTTGCCCGTAGGTTTGCGGGTGGTACACGGAGCTAAAATTGAATTGAGTCCCATGCAGTTGAAAAAGCTCCTTCTAAAACACACTTGTGAAGGTTGGATCCCGGTCACATACTATGGACTCAGGCATACCATGAAATCTGAATATTTGATCAAAGAAGACACGAGCAACCCCTGCAGCCATATATGGATGCTTTAATGGAAGAAAATAGCTGTATTTAGATAAGCGATCTATTACCACCAAAATTGTTGACTTGCCGTGAGAGAGTGGAAGTCCTTCCACAAAATCCATGCTAACGTGTGACCAAACTTGCATGGGAATTAGGAGTGGATAGAGAAGTCCAGTAGTTGTCTGTGCTCAGCGTTGTTGCGCTGACAGACATCACACTTCTTGATAAATTCCTTGAGTTGCTGCTTAAGACTAGTCCAATAAAATACCGCCTTCAAGTGCTGGAGCGTTTTGACAAATCCCTCATGTGTGCTATTATGGAACTGGGACAATATATACTGCAAGAGTGTTGAGTCATCTGCAAGTGAAAGATTAGTGGCGGATTTGAAAAGAAAATAAAAGGAAATGAATGAATCGAAAGAGAAAAGAGAAAGACTCTGTTTCGTGTTCTGTTATTGAAAAATTATTCAGTTTAGTAAAGTTACAGAAGACTTATAGTCTGATACAAAAGCTTACAAAACGCACCGTGTGGTGACAATTTTGTTTCTTTACAAAAACAACCCTTCTTAACTTCTAATCTTTGCAGAAACAAGCCTGCTTCTTATACTTATTTCCAATATCTTCCCGTAAGCCAAAGCCCTCGTCACGAGCTGCTGATGCATGAGACGAGCTGCTTGTAGCAACCAGTTCACCACGAGCTGGTGCATTTGCATGAGACGAGCTGCTTGTAGCAACCAGTCCGTCACGAGCTGCTGATGCATGAGACAACTAGCAACCAGTTCGTCACGAGCTGCTGATGCATGAGACAACTAGCAACCAGTTCGTCACGAGCTGCTGATGCATGAGACGAGCTGCTTGTAGCAACTAGTTCGCCACGAGCTGGTGCCTTTGCATGAGACGAGCTGCTTGTAGCGTGCCTAGTCGATATGAGATCTCCAACACTCCCCCTCACGGTCAAGCCCATATGGTCCACTTGCCTATGAATGGAGGTAGTTTGGCAGCCCATCGCTGGTCAATCACTCAGCTCAAATGGGGCTGGCTCTAATACCATGAAAGATTAGTGGCAGATTTGAAAAGAAAATAAAAGGAAATGAATGAATCGAAAGAGAAAAGAGAAAGACTCTGTTTCGTGTTCTGTTATTGAAAAATTATTTAGTTTAGTAAAGTTACAGAAGACTTTATATAGTCTGATACAAAAGCTTACAAAACGCACCGTGTGGTGACAATTTTGTTTCTTTACAAAAATAACCTTTCTTAACTTCTAATCTTTACAGAAACAACCCTGCTTCTTATACTTATTTCCAATGGCAAGATAAATGCGTTCTTTAAAAAAAAGTACACCTTCATGATATCTCCATGAACCAATGGCATTGCCCGCTAAACATAACTGGACTAGTCATTGGAGCTAGGGTTAGTTGCCACTTCTTCTTTGATGGCCGAAATCCACTGTGGGACAGGAGAAGAAATGGCTAACACCTCGCCTTCATAAGTGCTTCGTGAAAATGCATCTGTAACTATATTTTCTCTTCCTTATTTGTACTCTATGGTGAAATCGAACCCCATCAGTTTATATAGCCATTTTTTTTGTGCAAGAGTGGTGATCCTTTGCTCCCACAAGTACTTAAGACTTCGTTGATCAATACGGACAATAAAAGTCTTTCCCAGCAAGTAAGGCCTCCATTTTTGGACCGTAGAGACTAGTGCAAGCATCTCCTTGTCATAGGTTGACATTAAAAGGTTTTTTCCACTAAGAGCTCTGCTAAAGAATGCTATTGGCCTCTTATCTTGTAACAACACAACACCAATTCCAGAGCCAAACGCATCACATTCTACCACATAGCTTTTTGAAATATCAAGTAAGGCTAGAACAGGTGCCTTTGCCATCACTTGCTTTAAGTTGTGGAAAGCTTCCTCAGCTGTAAGAGTAATAGAAGAAGAATAACAAAAGGGACAGAGCAGTGTTGCTAAAAATGCTATTGCATTGATTGTATTGAATTGCATTAAAACTGTACATGATGCCACCACTTTATACAACGAAACAAAATGTAACAAACCAAAGAATATTCTAACGCTATACAGCTAGCATAACAACCTATAAATTTACATAATGGTACAAGGACACCTCAGCTATGAATAAGACCATTTGGTAATTTTCCTGAACAATTATCATATGAGGTGTGTCCATCTGATATAGAATGTGGCTACATATCAGCGTTTTTGAGGATGCCACAAGCTGCTGCATTTGCATGAGATGAACTGATGTTTGACTGCTCTAACACCCCTCGGCAAGATGGAGAGTAGATATTAGCTACTCCCATCTTGGACAAATGTGAGTAGAGTAAATGAGAGGGCAAGGACTTGGTAAACATATCAGCAAGCTGCAGCTGTGTAGTAACATGAGCAGTCCGAAGTGTGCCTTCTTGTATCTTATCCCTTATAAGATGACAATCCACTTCAATGTGTTTTGTCCTTTCATGAAACATTGGATTAGATGCGATATGCAAGGCGGCTTGATTGTCACAAAATAGCTCAGCTGACTGAGGATGAGGAATGGCAAGATCAGTCAACAATTGCCTCAGCCAAGTGAGTTCAATAGATATAGAAGCCATGGCTCAGTATTTGGCCTCAACAGAGGACTAAGATACCACAGTCTGTTTCTTGGACCTCTAAGATATGAGAGAGTGTCCCAAAAGACATAAAAACCAGTTAAAAACCTACGAGTATCAAGGCAGGATGCCCAGTCTGAATTAGAGTATCCAATGAGTAGTAATGAAAAAGCAACAAACAAGAGGATGCCTTGGCCAGGAGCATTCTTGAGATAACATAGCACTTTATGAGCTGCGGCAAGATGAGTGTATTGACTCAATGCTTGAATGGGATAGCTTATGTCAGGGTCGGTAAGAGTAAGATAAAGTAGTCAACCAATTAGCTAGTGGTAAGGGGTGGGATCAGACAAGGGGGTTCTAGATGTCTTAGATAATTTGTGGTTCTGATCCATGGGGATTTTGAGTGATTTGGAAGCAAGATTACCAGTATTAGCCAAGATATCTAGTGTGTATTTTTGCTGGCATAGATGAATTCTTGTTGGAGAACGAGCCACTTCAATGCCAAGGAAATACCTTAGTGAACCAAGATCTTTAATGCGAAAATAGGTGTTCAAAAAATTTTAGAGAACAGAGATGGAGGTAAGAAAGCTGCTAGCAATTACTATGTCATCGACATAGACAAGTAGTGCTGTAAAATCAGTGGCAGTGATATATGTAAAAAGGTTGTAATCAGCCTTGGATTGCTTGAAACCAAAACTGATCAAAGATTGAGAGAACTTATCATACCATTGCTGTGAGGCCTGTTTAAGGCCATAGAGACTTTTGAGCAATTTACAGACTTGTCCAGGTTGACCTTTAGTATATCCCGGGGGCTTCTTGATATAAATATCTTCATGTAAATCTCCATGAAGAAATGCATTGTTAACGTCAAACTGTTGTAAATGCCATCCTTTAATGGCAGCCAAGGTAAGCAGAGTTTGGACTGTAACAATCTTGGCAACGGGGGAGAATTTTTCATGATAATCGACTCCCTCTTGCTGAGTAAAACCACGAGCAACTAAACGTGCTTTCTTCCGTTCAACTGTACCATCAGAATGGTATTTGGTTTTATACACATATTTGCAATCAATTGGAGATTTTCCAGGAGGTAAATCTGTAAGGATCCAGGTCTTGTTTAGTTCTAGAGCATCAAGTTCAGCTTCCATTGCTTTACACCAATCAAGGTCCTTGGCAGCTTGTTTAAAGGTTTGTGGGTCTTGTTGTGAAGAAATGGTAGAAGAAAATAAAGCAAATGAAGGTGATAAACGTGTATAAAAGATAGAAGAGGACAGAGGAAAATGAATACCTGAAGGAGCTGATGCCTTGTCCACGGATTGGTTAGATGAGATTAAGCTGACTTGTTGACAATGAAAATCTTGTGAGTAGTTAGGAGCTGTTCTTGCATGGGTTGATCTTCGAAGGGAAGGTTGAAATGGTATGGTAGGAAAAAATAAGGAAGAGGAATCTGTTGTAGGTGTATATGCAGGAAATGGTGCTGTAGCAGTAAAGTTGGGATGGGGAGAAGAGAGAGGAGAGGATATGGGTGAAGGGGATGGGGAAATAGGAGAGGATATATCTGAGGTGGGGTTTGGAGGAAGTGTATGAGGAGAGGAAGAAGTTTTTGAAGGGACAGATTGCATAGGATAAAGAGATGGTAAAGGTAGGGGAAGGGAAGGAGATGTAGTGGTGGTTTGTTGATGAAATGGAAAAATGTGTTCATGGAATGTTACATCCCGAGAGAGGAAAATAGTCTTGGTATTAAGATCAAGCATTTTGTAGCCTTTTATACCAAAAGGATAGCCAAGAAAAACACAATGTCGACCTCTTGGATCAAATTTTTGGCGATTGTGGGAGAGGGTGGAAGCAAAGCAAAGACACCCCGATATTCTCTTATGAGAGTATGTAGGAGGCTTATTAAACAAGAGCTCAAATGGTGTTTTATTTGAAAGTAATGGACTAGGAATGCAATTAATAATGTAAGCAACTGTAAGTATGCAATATGTCCAATATAGTAGAGGAATGTTGGACTGAATTTGAAAGGCTCGGGCAATATTTAATAAATGCTGGTATTTATGCTCAACCTTGCCATTTTGCTGTGGAGTTTCCACACACGTTTGTTGATAAATAATGCCTCGGTTGTTGAAGAATTTAGTCATTTGAAATTCAAGACCGTTATCACCACGAAGAATTTGAACTCTGGTATGAAATTAAGTGTTTACCAGATTACAAAAAGCCTCGATACATTTTCTAGTATCCAATCTAGTTTTAAGCAAGTATATCCAAGTACTTCGAGAATAGTCATCAATGATTGTTAAAAAATATTTTGTGCCATCATATGCTATGAGGGAATGGGGTCCCCATATATCACAGTGTATGAGTTCAAAAATGGCTTTACTTTGATGAGTACTATCAGGAAAAGGTTGACGATGATGCTTCGCAAGAGGGCAAACAAGACAAGGATTTTTATCAAAAACAGTAGAAACATGATTTTGAATACAAGGGTCTTTGATTACATGAATTTTGGAAGTGGGAGTGTGACCCAACCTACAATGCCAGAGATCGGAAATCAGATTCACATCCTTGAAAATAGCTAAAACAGAAATATTTTTGTGTAATGAAATGGAAAAGTGGTCAAAAAGTGCTGTGTTAGGAACTTGAGCAAGAATCAGATTGTAAAGTCCAGTTTTCATCTCACCCATGCCAATCGTGGTCCACGACAAAAGGTCCTGAATGAAACAAAATTGTGAAAGAAAAAGAACACAACAAGAGAAAGAGTTGATTAGTTGTTTGACAAAAATCAAATTGAAGTGAAAAGAAGGTGATAAGTGCTTGAAAATGCACTTATACGTAGTGGTTTATAGGTATCATTTGTGGGAAATTAGGATTAATTCGCATGAATTAACTTAATTGTTTCATAAACGCACTTTTCGGGATCACGGTTATTTTTGTTGTGTTTTCAGGGAATAATGCTCAAAAATAATATTTGGATGAGAGCTGATGTTGGCGAGAGAATTTGTGATGACTGGAAACAAACAGATCGAGAATCGGAGTTGAATTGAAGAAGTTATGGAAGTTGAAGTAAAGAGAAGATTCTAGATTACGTTCCAGCTTGAGCATGCCTCGGTATTTTAATAATATCTAGAGCTGTAAAACTTGGATTAAGACGATTCTTGAACTATTAGAAAGCTTATTCAAAGGGATACATTTCATATGTTTACCCCTTTTCTAAATATTATCGTTATCAAGTTCAAAAATCACCATCTCTAAAGAATAGTGGAATGAAGCGGGAAGAAGACCAGTAGCTACTGTGCCGCTGCACACTTTTTCCAGTAGCTACTGTGCCGCAGCACAGTGCCGGGGCACAGTCACAGAAGTTAAAAACTGATTATCCATTTTTAGGTAGGAGAATAAGGTTAAGAGTCCTAAACCAACTAGAATTAAGGAAAACAAAACCCTAACCCTTGTGGGATATAAATAGAAGTCTTTTAGCATTATTTTGGGGGAATTCTTGTTAGAGTCATGGAAGTGACTCTATTTTGGTGATAAAAAGACCCTATATGTGATTAAAATGAAATCATATTGAGATAATTAAAGAATTTATGAATTTATTCACAAAAATTACTTCATAATATTTTTCTTGTGAATTTAACATGTTTGGAATGATTTTGGAAAGGGTATGAGTTGATATTAGGTTGTGGTTTATGGATTAGGGGTGATTTTGTCTCATTTATGCTGATTAGGGGGTAAACTGTCATATTTATAAAGGTTGATTTTGTCACTTTTCAATCATATAAGGACTAAATTGATATTTTCCACTTTGTGTCTATAAAGAACACAAAGGGTCGCAAACGAGAAGTGTCGTTCACCCATCCACAGTTTTTTCCAACGACTCTTTCTCTCCTATTTCTGGTGACCTCTGGCGACCTTTCATCTTCCCTTTGCACCGATCATCATCGTCCCGTATCACCACCGCGATCATGTGTTGCGCCGCCATGAAGTTTCGCATTCTAGCCATGATTTTTCCATTTTTCGACGACCTCCAGCGACGTTGTACTTCCCTGGTGGTCAATCTAACTTCCCCACGGCCGGATCTATCCATTCCAAGCTTCAGTTGCCGCCAAAAACGCCGGAATCCACCATCATTGCCGTCGCGCCTCTTCACCTTCCAGCCATGATCTCTCCCATTTCTTACAACCTTTCATCTCCCCAGGACTTGATATGAACTCCCCATCACCTAAGCTTTCCATTGGTACATTCGGATCCCATTTCCGCCACCATTTGCCGAAAGACCCGGCGAAAAATTAACTTATTCTGATGAGTGCGACTGTTCATATTTCGGACTGTCCGTTGGTCGTTTTCACCCCTTCTTCGCATCATATCGCTATCGGTTACTTCCTCTCCGCCATGATCAGCTTTGTTTCCATCGCTTCAACCTCTGTCGACACCACCATGAGCGGCTGAGTTCCCGGTTGTCTGTTATGGTGTAGGTGAGATCGAGATTGACTCCACTGCTTTCCTCATCAGCTCTCGACTAGTTGGATGAGCCCGATTGTAGGACATTTGGTAGTATTGTGTTTCGAATTATATTTGTTTTCATTTCATGTTTGATTTCGGTACCTTAATATGGTTTGAGCATAATTTGTGATGAATATAGTTGTCCATTGTGATTAAATGTTTTCATAAAACTTACTGAATGATAGATGTTGGTTTGAGATAATTAAATGATGAATATTGCTTTTCATTACTTCGCATCGATTGTAATTAAGTTGTGTTCGGATTTAATTTCATTTCTACTATTGTTGCGTTTATTGTGAAGTTGGTTGATTGGAAGATACGTGTTGACGAATTGTATTTGTTAATCATGTACCAACTAGTGGTATTGTCTTGTAGCATTTATCGGCATTCAATGATAGTCTTTAACCAATCGAACTTGAGTAATTGGGTGAGACAGTATAGATTATACCTAGAGTGCCGGAAAGCCATTTCATTGATTTACCTTGCCTTGTAGGTTTAGGGGATCATAGAGGGTGGAGGAGAATTGTGTGAGCTGGTCTCGTGTCGAACCAAAATCGTAGCGGCAACGTTTTTATTATAAAGTCTTCATTAGTTTTAATTTCACGCTTTTATTATTTGCATTTAGTTTGTTTGTTTTAATTAATCAATTTGCCAATTTCATTTCCGCTACTCAAATATACATTAGGTTGTTAGTCTTGCTCTTTATGGATTCGACCCTGCTTTCCGTTAACTATGGTATTTAGGTTTAATTTTGTGACTGTGACAACCGGTTCGAAAAAATGTTGGCGTCGTTGCCGGGGAGCAACGTGTTTTCAACTTTGTGTGTTTGGGTAGTCATTAGTTTTTATTATAGGTTTATTTTAGTTGTTGTTTTTGTTTGTGTTATTTTCTTTGTAGTGATTATTTGTTTGGGTGAATTGTTTAATTTTTGTGTTCCTTTTAGTTTGTCTCTTTGCATTTTTTTTTGGTTAATTATTTTCTTTTTAGGTTCTTGGCGTAATTTCATTTTTACTTCGTTTTTTTTTTCATTTTCATTTTATTTTCATTGGAATAGTTTCATTTGTGTTTGTTTTTGTTTTGCAGGAAAATTGCAATTGGGAAAACATTGTAGCGTGTCGTGAAGATCTAGCACGACTCGATTGTGAAATTCTCTTAACCTTTTTTTTTTAGTCATTTTGATTAATTAGTAATAGCTTTTGCCTTATTTTGCATAATTTGTTTTTATTTTTTAGGATTTAATTTTTGTTCTTAGTATTAATTTCTTTTAGGTTGCATTGATAACTTTAGTTTTGATTAAGCATATTTGTTGTGTGAAATTTTGTTGGGTATAGTTTTATTAGATTTCAGATTTGTTTTAATTTTGTTTCGTGTGCTTATTAAAATTTGTTTCTTAGGATTTGCATTTAGCTAATTTTCTTTGAGATTGTTGTTGCGTTGCTTGTTGAGGCTTTTGTGTGTTTGATTGATGAATGCAAACTAGAAGGTCTTGTAACGAAGAGTTATTACCTTTGAATCTTGAAATTGAACGCACTTGTAAGAGGAATAGAAAACAAGCATGTCAGATGGCTAACCAGGATGCACCCGCACATGTGCCCTTTAGCCAACACTTCGCACCCACCACCTACACTTCAGCCTCATGTATTTGTATCCCCAATGTCCATACACAACACTATGAGATCAAAACTAATGTCATCCAATTGCTGCCAATTTATTATGGGAATTTAAATGAGGAGCCATACAAACACTTAGATGAATTTTTAGAGGTTTGCTCCACAGTTAGACTTCAAAATATAAATGAAGATGTCGTGCGCTTAATTTTATTCCCATTTTCACTTAAGGATCGAGCCAAACAGTGGCTCAATTCTTTGGTAGCAAGGTCCATTATCTCTTGGACCCAAATGCAACAAGGATTCCTCAAAAAGTATTATCCCAATGGTAAAACCAACAACATAAGACGAGTCATCACTAGTTTCGCTCAACTTGATGGCGAGGAATTTTATGAAAGTTGGGAACGGTTGAAGAAAATGCTTAGGAAGTGTCCCCATCACGCAGTCCCTAGGTGGCAATTAGTTCATAGTTTTTATGACGGACTGACCGAGAGGCATAGGAATATGGTAGACGCCTCTTGTGGAGGAACATTTATGGACAATGACGAGAATGAGTTATGGCAACTCTTCGAGACCTTAAGTGAAAATTCAATGCACCACCTTTCTGCGTCTAGAATGCCTATCTCAGGGAAGCCATCCAAGAAGGGTGGCGTGTATGAGGTGTCATGGTTAGATGACATTAGTTCCAAGCTAGAGGTGTTGGCCCACTGATTTGACCAGTTTGTATCTATACAAGGGCAACCCTCTACATAGTTATCTCAGAAGGCGAACCAGGATGTTTTTGCCATGCACTCCACTCTTGACCATCCAATTGAGGAACCTGCCCTTGACCCTTTTGAGAAGCAAGTGTAGGTTGTACAAGGCTTCTAGAGACGGAATGATCCATACTTGAACACATAAAATCCTGGGTGGCATAACCACCCTAATTCTTCATGGAAGCCATAACCACCCCAGAATGCCCTTAATAATATGCCATATAGGAACAATCTTTCCAATCAGCCAGGCAATTATAGGGAGCAACCTTCAATCCAACCACCCATTCAACCTAGGATCCCACCTCCCGTTCAGCAGCCCACTCCAGTGCCTAGTTCACTAGAATCAAAGATGGCTCAAATGCTCCAAACCATACAGGAACAAAAAGCCAACATGAATGTTAGGTTCCAAGATTTAGAGCAGAATACCCAACTTCTACATTCTCATTCCCAATCCATTAGTAAGCTAGAGACCCAGATTGGTCAAATAGTCGAAGCAGTCAATAGGAGGGAATAAGGCCAATTGCCTAGTCAAGTCATAGGTAACCCTAGTGGTTCTTCTCAGCAGAGAGGGTTTTCTAAACAAGCTAAGGCCGTGATGACTCTTCGGAGTGGCCGAGAGCTAATTAGGCTTGAGAGGGAAGTAAAAGTCCAAGGTAGAGAAGAGGAAAGTCTAGGTAGGGACCAAGCCAAAGAGAGTGAGAGTGAGCCACTTGTAGAGTCAAGTGTTCAGAGACCGGGTAAGGAGAAAGTTGGGGAGAACGAACCATCCCCTGCATTGTACGTACCGAAAACACCCTTTCCTCAGTGCTTAGAGCCCCTAAATGTTCCCACTACTAGGAAAAGCGCTAGGATGGAGGAAATGATTGAGTTGTTTAAGCAGGTGCAGATTAACATTCCACTCTTAGATGTCATTAAGCAAGTACCTGCATATGCCAAATTCCTCAAAGACTTGTGCACTCAAAAGAGGCGAATGAAATCTCACACACCTAAGACTATACATTTACCGAAAAATGTAAGTGAGGTTGTCTCAAACCGCATTCCCCAAAAGTTAAACGATCCTAGAGCTCCTATTATTTCTTGTGTGATAGGTAATGTCACCATTGATAGAGCACTCTTAGACTTAGGGCGAGCGTGAACTTATTACCCACTTCTATGCATGAACAGTTTAACTTAGGTAAACTCAAGTCTACTGAAGTCATCCTGCAGTTAGCTGACCGATCGGTCAAAATGCCTAGGGGCCTAATTGAGGACGTGTTAGTTAAGGTTGAGGAACTATATTTTCCAGTGGATTTTCTTGTCTTAGACATGGAGTATACGAGCAGTGGAAGTATACCACCGATTATTTTAGGGAGACCTTTTCTAGCAACGGCAAATGCTTTCATTAATGTAGATTAGGAGAGATGGAAGTGTCTTTTGGGAATAAGAAACTGAGACTTAATGTGTTTAATGCTGGTTTAGGACCAATGCGTGGGGACGATAACGAGTGTTTCATGGTTGATGCTATTGACAGTCTAGTGGAGGCTCACACCCCACAACAGTTATGTGATGATACGATTTACACTCTTATGAATTCGTTTGTTGAGGAGATATGTAGCTTGAGTGTCGTGTCTGAGATTCAGTAGGTTAGTGCGTATATGGCTAGGTCGCCCACTCTAGAGCGTTGACCTTGGAACATCAAGTATAAACCCTTACCACCTTTGTCTAAGATGACACAACCAAGGTCAATTGAGTCTCCACCAGTCTTAGAGTTGAAGGCCTTGCTTGATACTCTAAAGTATGTTTTCCTAGGACCCAACAAGACCTTATCAAGATCAGTGCTACCAACTTAGATAGTGAGCAAGATGAGAGATTAGTGGTGGTCTTGACAGCACATGAGGAAGCAATCGGTTGGTCGGTAGCCGATTTGCGAGGCCCTTCTTTGTACATGCATTGCATATTTTGTGAAGAGAATGCTAAACCGGTGCATGAAGCTCAAAGAAGGTTAAACCCGAACATGAAGGAGGTGGTAAAGAAAGAGGTGATCAAATGGCTTGATGTGGGTATCATCTACCCTATATCCGATAGCCAATGGGTGAGTTCGACCCATGTTGTACCTAAGAAGAGTAGCCTCACCATTGTTGAAAATGAAAAAGGTGAGTGAATTCCTACCCGTACTCCCACAGGATGGAGAGTTTGCATTGACTATAGGAAGCTCAACCTAAC
Source organism: Pistacia vera (assembly GCF_008641045.1). Classification (NCBI taxonomy): domain Eukaryota; kingdom Viridiplantae; phylum Streptophyta; class Magnoliopsida; order Sapindales; family Anacardiaceae; genus Pistacia; species Pistacia vera. The sequence continues at coordinate 115,235 of NW_022196550.1, read as the reverse complement.
CACTAGGAATGATCATTTTCCGCTCCCATTTATTAACCAAATCCTAGAAAAACTTGTAGGGCAGGCTTTTTATTATTTTCTAGATGGCTATTCCGGATATAACCAAGTACCAGTTGCCCCCGAAGACCAGGAAAAGACCACATTCACATGTCCTTTTTGTATGTTTGTCTTTCGTCGCATGCCCTTCGGGTTATGCAATGCACCGGCAACGTTTCAAAGGTGCATGTTATCGATATTTTCTAACATGGTGGATCAACTCCTTGAAGTCTTTATGGATGATTTTTCTGTGTTTGGTACATCTTTTGATGATTGTCTCGAAAAACTTGAGTTGGTGTTGAAACGATGTAAAGAGACCAATCTTGTTCTTAGTTAGGAAAAGAGCTATTTCATGGTTCAGGAGAGAATTGTCTTAGGTCATGTAGTTTCCAAGAAGGGGATAGCAGTGGATAAGGCAAAGGTAGAGTTGATTTCTCAACTGCTACCGCCTTTGTCGGTCAAACAAATTAGATCTTTCCTAGGCTATGCAAGATTTTATAGGCGTTTCATCTAGAATTTTAGCAAGATCTCTTAGCCTTTGTGTGATTTGCTTGCTAAAGATGTGCCATTTGTTTTTTATGACTCTTGTATGATTGCCTTTACCATTTTGAAGGAAGCATTGACCATAGCACCCATCATGCAACCTCTTGATTGGAACCTACCTTTTGAAGTGATGTGTGACACGTCGGACTATGCCATTGATGCAGTCCTTGGCCAACGGGTGAATAAAAAGCCCGTTGTGATCTATTACGTAAGCAAGACCCTCTCTGATGCTCAATGCAATTACACCACTACCAAGAAAAAGTTGTTTACAGTAGTGTTCTCCCTTGATAAGTTCCGGTCTTATCTTCTTGGGTCTAGGATAGTTGTCTTTACAGACCATGTTGCAGTTAGGTATTAGTTAGCCAAGAAAGACACTAAGCCTAGACTAATTCGATGGATTTTGTTGTTCCAAGAGTTTGATCTAGAAATCAAAGATAAAAAAGGTAGTGATAATGTGGTCACCGACCACTTGTCTAGACTCTTTACAGAGTATGTCCTTGGTCAATGTTTGAATGACTCTTTCCCGAATGAGCAACTATTTGCAATATCCCAATCCAAAGCACTTTGGTATGCCCAAATAGTCAATTACTTGGCTGTAGGATAATTACCATTAGGGTGGACCAAAACTCAGAAAGATCATTTCTTTGCAACCATCAAGCATTATTTTTGGGAAGACCTAGACCTTTTCAGGGTGTGTGCAGACTAGATTGTTAGGAGATATGTTCCCGACCACGAGTTTAGTAGTGTACTTGCATTTTGTCATTCTTATGCTTGTGGTGGTCATTATAGTGGCGACCGCTTTAAAGGTCCTCCAATGTGGTTTTTATTGGCCCACTCTTTTTCGTGACGCATTCTTTTATTGTTGTGCTTGTACTTCCTGTCAAAAAGTAGGGAATATTGGTAGACGGGATATGATGCCCCTGAATCCTATTTTGATTGTTGAAGTATTTGATGTGTGGGGTATTGATTTCATGGGTCATCTCTTGGCTTTGAATATATCTTACTTGCAATGGATTATGTGTCTAAATGGGTAGAAGCCATTGCCACTAGGACCAATGATCATAGGGTGGTAGTCAACTTTGTTCAATCACACATCTTTAGTCGTTTCGGTCATCCGCACGCCATCATCAGTGATGGTGGCTCGCATTTCACCAATATTAGGCACTTTGGCTTACTATTGAAAAAGTACTAAATCACTCATCGAGTTGCCACACCTTATCACCCTCAAACTAGTGGACAAGTGGAACGTGCTAATAGGGAAATTAAGACTATCTTAGAGAAAATGGTACGGCCCAATCGTAAAGATTGGTCAGTGCGTCTGAATGATGCACTTTGGGCCTATCGAACTGCATATCGTACCCCTATTGGCATGTCCCCTTATCGGTTATTTTTTAGGAAAGCATGTCATTTACCTATAGAACTTGAACATAGAGCATATTGGGCCACAAGGAAATTCAATTTTGATATGACCACGGCCGGTGACCATAGGAAACTCCAACTTTTGGAGTTAGATGAGCTAAGACGCGAAGCTTATGAGAACTCTCGCATCTCTAAAGAGGAAGGACTAAAGCTTTCACGATAAGACATTGTTAGGAAGTCATTCTCTCCTAATCAAAAAGTGTGGCTCTTTAACTCTAAGTTTCTCCTCTTTCGGGGGAAGGTGGGTCACGATGGGATGGCCCTTTTATTGTTCTTAATGTTTTCCCTCAGGAGCTGTTGAAATCCAAAACCCAAAAATGGGACAAGTTTTTAAGGTGAATGGCCAAAGACTTAAACCTTATGTCAATGGCATTAATGATGGAGAGGTGATTGAGGAGTGTTCTTTATTAGAACCACATTAGCCATTTCAGTGCACTAAGTCTGGCTGAAGACTTTAAACTTAGCGCTTGTGGGAGGCAACCCACCTTGTAAATATGTTTTACTGCTTTAGCTTTTTTTTGTTTTTGTCTTTGCAGGAATTGCCATGTTTGGAACATTAAACTAGTCCAAGGCTTCGATACGCATGCTCCATGAACTCCGTTGGTGACAACCCCACCAGTTCCTCAGGTTGTATCTCTCACACCTTATATGTTGTTATTGTTATATATATATATATATATATATATAATATATTTCTCAAATATGTTGGACGATTTTAATGTTATTGTTCATATTGCCATTTGAGATCATTTAATACTAAGTTGGGAGGTTGTTTGTAGTTGGGTCATTGAGGATAATGACATTTTAGGTGGGGAGTGTTGATTGATTTTTATTTTTGTGGAGTATGTTGATGATCATATTTTGGGAAGTGTTGTTGATGATGCTTTTGTGGAGATTGTGTGTTGAATGGATTGTTCATCATATTTTGGGAAGTGTTGTTGATGAGCTTTTATGGAGATGTGTGTTGAATGGATTGTGCATTATATTTTTGTGGCATGATGATATTTTTTGTTGAAATATGTTGAATCTTACTCTTGTAAGTCCAAAAGTATAAAAGTGAACTAAATTGAGTTATTTTAAAAAATTTCATGAATTCATGCATAATCACCATTTTATAAGCAATTGAGGTGCTAATTGAAAGGTTTTGTGAGGTTTTTGAAAACGGTTTGTTGCAACATGGTTTTAAACATTGAACTATTGGTTCTGTTTTGTGCTAGGTTTGTCCATAATTGTGGTTAGACACCGTTTTATGTAAATGTCATGTGTTTTAGTGTTTATGCAAGTCTCCCACATACTTTATATGCCCATGAAGCAAATTTTCATATTATCTTGCATATGTAAAAATGTTTAAATGTCGCTTGATGATTTGGTTTTGATTTGTAGCCTAGTTGACTCGAGTGAGTACGCCCGAAGGGGTTCTACACCTAATCCCCTAAAGCTATCTAGCTTGGGAGCGGTTGGCCTAAAGCTCATTACACGGGTCCTCTAGAAAGCTTAGAAGTCATCACATAGATCATGAGCTTTATAAAAAGAAATAAAGAAATAAATAGTAAGTCTTGACTTGTAGCCTAGTTGGTTTGGGTGAGTAAGTTCGAGGAGTGTTCTACACCTAGTGCCCTATAGCCATCTGGTTTGGGAGTCATTGACCTAAAGCCCATTACGCGGACCCTCTAGAAAGCTTAAGAAGTTAAGACAAGAAGGGAAAAAAAAAAAAAGTGATGAATGAAAGAAATTATATGTCAAAATCTTCTGTGGAAAATGAGCATTATGTTGCACGTACATAAGTTGGGGAGTTTTGCATAACATTTTAACATTGATATGAATATGAAAGTGTGTTTGAGAAGCTTGAATGTGTTAGAGTAGATGCCCTAGAGCCAATCAATTATTGTAGAATTGACTCTTTGTAATAATGTTCATTAATCAATAAAAGGCATTATATCTATATCGCGTAAATCATTATTATTGCAATATGTATTGATATATGTCCTAGAATGGTAGAACCGTGACGAGGGTATCAAGTGTTTCAAATCTTGATAGTGAGAACCCTATGAGCACATATGGTGGCCATTCTAGAAACGTCCGTAGCCCAGTATTATTCTGAAGTAAGGGAACAAATAATACGGTAAGGCTATCATAGTGTTGAACGACCCTGTCGAAAGGCAGTGACTGATCTCACTTGTCAAGGTTGTTTGGTGACAACCTGTGTGCAAAAATGGGTGCTTGCTGTAGGCGATTACACCGCAGCAAGTTCACTGGACTGACCCACCAAAGGATTCCATATGGATGGTAACCACAGTGTCTATGGAATAAATCCTCTAACGAATGGTGGTGTATGTGATCCTTAGACTTGAGATCACCGGAGCGCCTTGTGCACCGATTGGTGCAGTTTGACACCAGCCTAACGCTGTTCTTTTCAGAGTTGTCAATACGGTGATGATTGGCTGCATCAAGGAGTGTATCGAGACTATGGTGGATTGACAGAGGATTCATCACTGCGGGTATGGGAGAAGTTATCTCACGGCGCAATTCAGTATATGGCAATGACACTAAAACTGTGGCCACAGTGGGATTGAGTTGTTGCTCTATCCAGTTTATAATACGGGTCATGGTCCAGAAACTGAATACATAATATCGAGAGTAACCGAAGGTTGACACTATTTCTATGCCTTTCTCGTCAAGATAACATATGATGAAAGGATCGAATTACACGGTAACCATATCGTTGACACGTAGCTACTTTGTTGAATCCGAATCTATCGGGTGGCCATGATGCCTTGCTAGGGGCCAATCTTGGTCTGTGTATTAGTGAGACAATTAATGGTGTTAATCGTGATACTATACACTACCGATATGATGAGGAGCCTATGGGTCACACACATGAAGACAATTTAAGATCCAAGAAGAAAGAATGGCGTTTTCGTCTTTTAAGGCGAAAGGGTATTTTGGTAATTTCACATGCAATTAAATTTGCTGAGGTCGTAGCCTTTATTTAATTTGTTAAAAAAATTAAATAAGTGAAATTACCTTTAAATGTGCGTTGCACATTAAATATATATTATCATTATGTTTTAAATGTTAATATTATATTATATATATTAATTGATTTTAATTGAGATAATGATGGAAAAATAAATATTAAATTGGAGTGTTTGGCAACATGGGGCGTTTGGGTTGGAGCCCAAGCCTAATAGGGTAAATTGATTAACTATAAAAAGAAAAGTGTGTGTGTTAATAATTAATTAATTGATTTCTTTTAGAAATAAAAAACACACAACAGCCCTCTCAATCACTCCCACGGCAGAAACATTCTTGGCCTAAAAATCAATTTCAATTGATTTGATTTTTCTTCTTAATCTTGAAGCCAAAGAGGATCTAGCAAATCCCTTTGGTTCTTTTGAGATTGTCTTCGTGTGGACTATGCAGGTTCGATCCTACACTTGGATCGGTAGCAAAACATTTGTCGATAAATTGGAGGAGCCTCCACCTGCGTTTGTTCTTTAAACTCATATTTATTTTTCTGCAGATTTTATTTAATATGAATTGTAAAATATACCCTTGATCTTGGCTCATGTAACGATCCCTGAATTATATATTTTGTGTTCCGCTGTGTATATGGACCGTTTACTAACAGTGGTATCAGAGCCTAGGGTACTGAATTTTACAATTTTTATGGATGGTTGATAACATGTATTCGATGATATAATGTTGCCTTATAAAATCTGCCTTAAATCATGTTTTTGAGGAATTGATTAATCAATTAATCTGATTTGTTGATGAACTGCACGTTTGGTTTAATGCATGATGGATTTTTGGTTGAAATCAGTGTGTTTGATTGATTGAAAATCCGTTTGATGTGTATGGTTATTGTATGAACAGATCTGGGCTACAGATCTATGTACGCTCCCGCGGTGATATAACCCATCGCCACAGGAGCGTTGTCAAACTGGCGTTGGTGACAAAACCAACGCTCGTCGCGGCGATATAAACCTTGCACGGCGGACGATATAACCCATCGTCGCGGCGATCGTCCTTCGGACGTGCGCTGTACCAAATCGCCACGCGAACGTATGTAGAGCGTGGACATCAGCATAAACAACGCACGCCGCAGCGATCTAACTCATCGCTGCAGCGAGCGCACTTTGAGTGTGCAAGGGCTAAAATGCAAAGTTTTAAAACTTTTGGACCAAACGCAGATCTGCAAATTATTGGGGTAAATTGTAATTAACCCACTAATTTCAAAAATTGATTGTTTTTAAATGTATGCTTTGTACTTGTTTGTATATTGCATAGTGCTCGGTACATGAGCCTTAGACCTAAGGGTGAATGTTTTAAATATTTTGGGTATGTATGGTTGTATTTATTAAATGGTGCGTGTCCTGTCTTTCTCTTCTTTCTTGATGTACATTATCTTCTCATCTAACTCCCCTCGAATGTAAATCGAGGTTTCTAAATTTATTGCTGTAGAATTTTGTTTATTATTCTTTTGTAAATTTAAAAGTTTTGTAATGTACTTGAAGATGGAGCAAGAAACGAGGCAACCATACTTGAAGACTCGAGATTTTTATTAACAGGACCCCTAGGTGACCCACCGATTCCTCTAGGCTCAAGGAAATCGGTTTTAGTTGGGCCATGTACTGGCACGTTTAATTTTTCTTTAGAATGCTGCTAAGGTTGAATGTTTGATAACATGCCAAACAATGTCATCAACAAAGATAATAATCTGATGAGACATTAAATAAACAAACCCTCAACGAATTATTTTAAGTCACGTAAGCCTTCCATCACCAGGTTTTAATCAACACGTTCGTCGAAACCTTGTTCGCCAAAGCGAAGGGTACATCTCTACCAGTGGGATGTTAAAATACATTGGAGTTTTCCTTAATGGTGATGGGTCAACTTAAAAGACGGTTTTGTTGTTCGCCAAAGCGAAGGTTGATAAACGCGTCATAGGCATAGTAGAGCAGTACACATATTATGTGTACGTGGTGACATGTAGTGTCCACTCTACTGAACTGAGAATCACACTTGAGGACAATGGTTAGAGCCATTGGATTCTGTGATTGCTTGTTGGCTTTCTCACATTTGAGGTTGATGTGGGAGCTATCAACTGATGTGGATTAAGTTTGTTGGCCTACTAATCAACTTATTGGCTTGTTCGCCAAGGCGAAGGTTTGAAATGGGCAGGATGGGATCTCGGTCCACTAGGAAAGTCAACGGGCTTTCCCGAGTTAATAGTGAGGGCTATTGGCTAAGTAAATAGTGGGAGATCGTTTAATAAAAGACATATTAAATAATAATGAACGTTATAATAAATTATCTTTTCTGCAATTGTAGATTCACCAAAATGAGCATTATAAACCTGCGACCGTAATCGAGAAAGAAAAAAGGTGGATGGATCAATTCTCAGACTGGTATCGTAATCTTCGGATTATACTCAAGTCAGAAAAGAAATTGTATATCCTTGAAAAGCCATACATGGCTGAGCTTGATCCTGATGCCACTCAGGAAGTTAAAGATACTATAAAAGTTCCTTGATGATGCTGATAGCATTCAATGTTGATGTTAGCATCGATGAACTATGCTGCAAAAGCAGCATGGAATATGGATGCTTCTTCCATTATTCTACATCTCAAGGAGCTTTACGAAACAAATGCTCGATGAGAGGTACAAGGTGTCAAAAGCATGTTTAGGAGTCGTCTGACTGAGGGAGACCAAGTTGGTCATGTGCTCAAGATAATCGAGCACATAGAGAGGCTTGAGACTTTGGGATGTGGCTTGGATGCAGAATTACAAATGGATTATTCTGCAATTCTTGCCTGACTCTTATTCTCGTTCATAATGAATTTCAATATGAACACGATGGAGAAAACCCTGTCAGAACTTCTGAACATGCTTAGGGCTGTAAAGAGGACTTAAAAAAGTCCAAGTGTTTTACTGGTTGCTGCCGGTAAACCAAGGGTAACGGCAAGGGTAAGGCAAGGCCAAACCCAAGCCCAAGCCCAAGCCTAAGCCCAAAGGACAGGTTGCTCTTGGGCCTGAGAGTGGCATAGGGAAGGGCAAGGTAGTCTGCTTCTTTTGTGGCAGCTAGCCACTGGAGGAAACACTGCAAGGCTTTCCTCGCAAGCAAGAAGAAGTCCGAGGCTACGACTCAGGTATCTTATGATTGAGATTAATTTCTCTCCCTCAACATCTTGGGTCATGACACAGGATATGGTACTCACATTTGTACTGATGTACAGGAACTAGGCGAGTAGAGTGCTCGCCAAGGGAGAGGTGGACCTATGAGTTGGAAATGGAGCACATGTGGCTGCATTGGCTGTAGGGACTTATTGTTTATCTTGCCTACAGGCTTGTTATTGGAACTACATAACGTGATCACGTACCCTTATTTCTAGAAATATTATTTCAGTATCCGCTTAGATAATATGGGGTTCATTTTGAGAATATCTAATGGATTGTGTCCTTTAGTTTGAATGGTATTCTATTTGGAATTGAAAGGTTATATAATGGATTATATGTTCTTGTTTAAACAATAAAGATATTCTCAATATTGAAACCAAGAGAGCTAAACATAGCGATCAAAACCAGACATATCCTCGGCACTGTAGATTGTGTCATGTTAAAAGACGCCATTGCAAAACTTCAAAGGGAGGAGTTTTGGACTTTTGACTTTTAGTCATTTGAGGTATGCGAGTCATGTCTGTAGGCAGAGACCAAGTCTCCTTTCACAGGACGAGGTGAAAGGGCTACTGAGCTATTAGGCATCATCCATAGTGATGTATGTGGTCCACTAACAGTTGAAGCCAGAGGTGGATATTCATACTTCATCACATTTACTGATGATTTCAGTAGATATGGTTATGTCTACCTTATAAGACATAAATATAAAGCCTTTGATAAATTCAAGGAATTCAGAAATAAAGTACAAAATATATTGGGCAAAAGTATTAAAGCTCTTCGGTCGCATCGAGGAGGTGAATACTTAAGCTCAGGGTTTTCAGAGTACCTGAAGGAATGTGGGATAGTATCAAAACTCACCCCTCCTTATACACCCCAACATAATGGAGTGTCAGAAAGGAGGAATATGACCTTACTTGACATGGTTAGGTCCATGATGAGTTTTAGTGATTTACCTGCATCGTTCTGGGGTTATGCCCTAGAGACTACGACTCATGTTTTGAACCGTGTGCCATCAAAGTCTGTAGATAAGACTCCATCTGAGCTATGGAGTGGGTGAAAGCCCAACTTGCCTTATCTAAGGATTTGGGGTTGCAAAGCTCATGTTAAGAAATTGACTTCGAACAAGCTGGGCCCAAAATCCTATAAATGTATATTTGTAGGGTATCCAAAGGAGACCAAAGGATATTATTTCTACCACCTAGAAGAGCGCAAAATTTTTTTTGCTCGATCTGGTGTCTTCCTAGAAAATGAATATTTTCTAAGGAGTACTAGTGGGAGAAAAGTAAAACTTGATGAAGTTCTAGAACCACAAGATATACTAGACGAAGGACGGGACGATGTGCCATAGGAAGTGGTTGAGCATCATGAGGAGGTTACTCCATAATTTGTGGATCAAAGTGAACCACCTCAAGTAGCAAGGAGCTACGTAGATCTAGGAGAATACGCCATGAGCTCAAGAGATACAGTTATCTTGTGACTCAACATGTTGACGTACTAGTCTACCAAGACGATGAACCTAGAACCTACGAAGACGTTATATCGGATCCAGATTCCATTAAATGGCTTGAAGCCATGAAATCTGAGATGGACTCCATGTACCAAAACCAAGTGTGGTCTCTGGTGGAACCACCTGAAGGGGTAAAACCCATCGGGTGTAAATGGGTCTTCAAGAAGAAGACTGACATGGATGGCAACGTGCATACTTATAAAGCATGGCTGGTTGCCAAAGGTTTCAAACAAATTCATGGCATTGACTATGAAGAAACCTTTTTGCCAGTTGCCATGATTAAATCCATCTGGATGATGCTTGCAATTGCTGCATATCATGACTATGAGATTTGGTAAATGGAAGTCAAAACTGCTTTCCTAAATGGAAACCTTGAGGAGGATGTGTACATGACACAACCTGATGGTTTCGTTCTTAATAGTCAAACCACTAAGGTATGCAAGTTGCAGAGATCCAATTATGGACTCAAGCAAGCTTCAAGGAGCTAGAACATTCATTTTGATAGAGCTATAAAAGAATTCGGTTTTATCAAGAACAAAGATGAGCCCTGTGTTTACAAGAAAGTGAGTGGGCGCGCAGTAGCCTTCTTAGTGTTGTATGTCGATGACATACCTCTGATAGGGAATGATATACTGAACTTGCAGTCAGTAAAGACTTTGTTATCCAAGTGGTTATCCATGAAGGACTTAGGGGAAGCAGCCTACATCCTTGGTATAAAGATCTATCGTGATAGATCGCGTAGGTTGCTTGGCCTAAGTCAGAGTACATATATTGATAAAGTATTGAAAAGATTCTGTATTGAATAATCTAAGAAGGTATTTCTTTTTATGTCATATGGTGTTTATCTCTCTAAGGAATTGTGTCCTAAAACACAAGATGAGAGAGATAGGATGAAGAGGATCCCATATGCGTCAGCAATTGGATCCATCATGTATGCCATGCTATGTACTCGGATTGATGTCTCATGTGCTTTGAGCACTTGTAGTAGATACCAATCGGATCCAGTGAGCGTCATTGGATGAATTTCAAGAATATTCTTAAGTACCTGAAGAGGACTAAGTATATGTTCTTGGTTTATGGAGGGGAAGATGAGCTCACTGTAAAAGGATACAGTGATGCTAGTTTTCAAACGGACAAAGATGATTATCGATCGCAATCAGGGTTTGTATTTTGTCTCAATGGGGGTGCAGTGAGTTGGAAAAGCTCCAAGCAAAGCACTGTAGCGGATTCTACAATGGAGGCTGAGTCTATTGCGTTGTCGGATGCAACCAAAGAGGTAGTCTGGATTAAGAAGTTCATTACTGAACTTAGTGTGGTTCCTACGATATGGGAAATATAAAATTTTAAATTGGGAGTGTTTGGCAACATGGGGCGTTTGGGTTGGAGCCCAAGCCTAATAGGGTAAATTGATTAACTATAAAAAGAAAAGTGTGTGTGTTAATTAATTAATTAATTGATTTCTTTTAGAAATTAAAAAACACAACAGCCTCTCAATCACTCCCACGGCAGAAACATTCTTGGCCTAAAAATCAATTTCAATTGATTTGTTTCTTTTAATCTTGAAGCCAAAGAGGATCTAGCAAATCCCTCTTTGGTTCTTTTGAGATTGTCTTCGTGTGGACTATGCAGGTTCGATCCTACACTTGGATCGGTAGCAAAACATTTGTCATAAATTTGGAGGAGCCTCCAACCTGCGTTTGTTTTCTTTAAACTCATATTATTTTTTCTGCAGATTTTATTAATATGAATTGTAAAATTTACCCTTGATCTTGGTCATGTAAACGATCCTGAATTATAATTTTGTTTCCGCTGTGTATATGGACCGTTTACTAACAGTGGTACAGAGCCTAGGGTACTGAATTTACAATTTTTATTTGGATGGTTGTAACATGTATTCGATGATATAATGTTGCCTTATAAAATCTGCCTTAAATCATGTTTTTGAGGAATTGATTAATCAATTAATCTGATTTGTTGATGAACTGCACGTTTGGTTTAATGCATGATGGATTTTTGGTTGAAATCAGTGTGTTTGATGATTGAAAATCCGTTTGAGTTGTATGGTTATTGTAGAACAGATCTGGAGCTACAATTATGTACGCGTCGCCGCGGTGATAACCCATCGCCACAGCGAGCGTTGTCCAAACTGGCGTTGGTGACAAAACCAACGCTGTCGCGGCGATATAAACCATTGCCACGGCGCGACGATATAACCCATCGTCGCGCGCATGTCCTTCGGACGTGCGCTGTACCAAATGCCACGGCGAAGTAGTAGAGCGTGGACATCAGCATAACCAACGCACGGCAGCGATCTAACTCATCGCTGCAGCGAGGCGACTTTCGAGTGTGCAAGGGCTAAAATGCAAAGTTTTAAAACTTTTGGACAAACGCAGATCTGCAAATTATTAGGGGTAAATTGTAATTAACCCACTAATTTCAAAAATTGATTGTTTTTTAAATGTATGCTTTGTACTTGTTTGTATATTGCATAGTGCTCGGTACAGAGCCTTAGACTAGGGTGGTTTTTAAATATTTTTGGGTATGTATGGTTGTATTTTATTAAATAGGGCTTGCGTGTCCTGTCTTTCTCTTCTTCTTGTGTACATTATCTCTCATCTAACTCCCCTCGAATGTAAATCGAGGTTCTAAATTTATTGCTGTAAAGAATTTGTTATTATCTTTGAAATTTAAAGTTTTGTAATGTACTTGAAGATGGAGCAAGAAACGAGGCAACCATACTTGAAGATCGAGATTTTTATTACAGGCCCTAGGTGACCCACCGATTCCTCTAGGCTCAGGAAATCGGTTTTAGTTGGGCATGACTGGACGTTTAATTTTTCTTTAGAATGCTGCTAAGGTTGATGTTTGATAACAGCCAAACAATGTCATTCTAACAAAGTAATAATCTGATGAGACATTAAATAACAAACCCTCAATGAATTTTTAAGTACGTAAGCCTTCCATCACCATGGTTTTAATCAAACCACTGTTCGTCGAAACCTTGTTCGCCAAAGCGAAGGGTACACTTCTACCAGTGGGATGTTAAATACATTGGAGTTTTCCTTAATGGTGATGGGTCAACTTAAAATGACGGTTTTTTGCTTGCGCCAAAGCGAGGTTGATAAACGCGTCATAGGCATAGTAGAGCAGTACACATATTATGTGTACGTGGTGACATGTAGTGTCCACTCTACTGATACGAGAATCACACTTGAGGACAATGGTTAGAGCCATTGGATTCTGTGATTGGCTGTGTGGCTTTCTCACATTTGGGTTGATAGTGGGAGCTATCAACTGATGGGATTAAGTTTGTTGGCCCTAATCAACTTATTTTGGCTTGTCGCCAAGGCGAAGGTTTGAAAAGGCAGGATGGGATCTCGGTCCACTAGGAAAGTCAACGGGCTTTCCCGAGTTAATAGTGAGGGCTATTGGCTAAGTAAAATAGTGGAGAGATCGTTAATAAAAGACCATATTAAATAATAATGAACGTTATAATAACTTTATCTTTTCTGCAATTGTAGATTCACCAAAATGGCATTATAAACCTGCGACCGATATCGAGAAAGAAAAGAAAAGGTTGGATGGATCCAATTTCTCAGAACTGGTATCGTAATCTTCGGATTATACTCAAGTCAGAAAAGAAATTGTATCCTTGAAAAGCCATACATGGTGAGCTTGATCCTGATGCCACTCAGGAAGTAAAGATACTTATCAAAAGTTCCTGATGATGCTGATAGCATTCAATGCTTGATGTAGCATCGATGACACCTATGCTGCAAAAGAGCATGAGAAATGGATGCTTCTCCATTATTCTACATCTCAAGGAGCTTTACGAAAAAAAATGCTGACATGAGAGGTACAAGGTGTCAAAAGCATGTAGGAGGCGTCTGACTGAGGAGACCAAGTTGGTCCTCATGTGCTCAAGATAATCGAGCACATAGAGAGGCTTGGGACTTTGGGATGTGGCTTGGATGCAGAATTACAAGGATTTAATTCTGCAATTCTTGCCTGACTCTTATTCTCGTTCATAATGAATTTCAATATGAACACGATGGAGAAAACCCTGTCAGAACTTCTGAACATGGTTAGGACTGTAAAGTAGGACTTAAAAAAGTCAAGCTGTTTTACTGGTTGTGCCGGTAAACCAAAGGGTAACGGCAAGGGTAAGGCCAAGGCCAAACCCAAGCCCAAGCCCAAGCCTAAGCCCAAAGGACAGGTTGCTCTTGGGCCTGAGAGTGGCATAGGGAAGGGCAAGGTAGTTGCTTCTTTTGTGGCAAGCCTAGCACGGAGGAAACACTGCAAGGCTTTCCTCGCAAGCAAGAAGAGTCAGAGGCTACGATCTCAGGTATCTTTATGATTGAGATTAATTTCTCTCCCTCATCTTGGGTCATTGACACAGGATATGGTACTCACATTTGTACTGATGTACAGGAACTAAGGCAGAGTAGAGTGTCCAAGGGAGAGGTGGACCTATGAGTTGGAAATGGAGCACATGTGGCGCATTGGCTGTAGGGACTTATTGTTTTCTTGCTACAGGCTTGTTATTGGAACTACATAATCGTTATAGTACCTCTATTTCTAGAAAATTATTTCAGTATCCGCTTTAGATTAGGGTATGTGTCATTTGAGATATAATGGATTGTTGTCCTTTAGTTTGAATGGTATTCTTATATTGAAAGGTTATATAATGGATATATGTTCTTGATTAAACCATAAAGTATTCTCAATATGAAACCAAGAGAGCTAAACATAGCGATCAAAACCAGACTACTCTGGCATGTAGATTGTGTCATGTTAATAAGAACGCATTGCAAAAATTCAAAGGGATGGAGTTTTGGACCCTTTTGACTTTTAGTCATTGGGTATGCGAGTCATGTCTGTTAGGCAAGATGACCAAGTCTCCTTTCACAGGACGAGGTGGAAAGGGTATGAGCGATTAGCGTTGGTGACAACCCCACCATTGTTCCTCAGGTTGTATCTCTCCACCTTATATGCTGTTATTGTTAGATTTATATTTTCTCAAATATGTTGGACGATTTTAATGTTATTGTTCATATTGCCATTTGAGATCATTTAATACTAAGTTGGGGAGGTTGTTTGTAGTTGTGGGTCATTGAGGATAATGACATTTTAGGTTGGGGAGTGTTGATTGATTTTTATTTTTGTGGAGTATGTTGATGATCATATTTTTGGGAAGTGTTGTTGATGATGCTTTTGTGGAGATTGTGTGTTGAATGGATTGTTCATCATATTTTTGGGAAGTGTTGTTGATGATGCTTTTATGGAGATTGTGTGTTGAATGGATTGTGCATTATATTTTTGTGGCATGATGATATTTTTTGTTGAAAATATGTTGAATCTTACTCTTGTAAGTCCAAAAGTAATAAAAGTGAACTAAATTGAGTTATTTTTAAAAAATTTCATGAATTCATGCATAATCACCATTTTATAAGCAATTGAGGTGCTAATTGAAAGGTTTTGTGAGGTTTTTGAAAACTGTTTGTTGCAACATGGTTTTAAACATTGAACTATTGGTTCTGTTTTGTGCTAGGTTTGTCCATAATTGTGGTTAGACACCGTTTTATGTAAATGTCATGTGTTTTAGTGTTTATGCAAGTCTCCCACATACTTTATATGCCCATGAAGCAAATTTTCATTTATTATCTTGCATATGTTAAAAATGTTTAAATGTCGCTTGATGATTTGGTTTTGATTTGTAGCCTAGTTGACTCGAGTGAGTACGCCCGAAGGGTGTTCTACACCTAATCCCCTAAAGCTATCTAGCTTGGGAGCGGTTGGCCTAAAGCTCATTACACGGGTCCTCTAGAAAGCTTAAGAAGTCATCACATAGATCATGAGCTTTATAAAAAAGAAATAAAGAAATAAATAGTATAAGTCTTGACTTGTAGCCTAGTTGGTTTGGGTGAGTAAGTTCGAGGAGTGTTCTACACCTAGTGCCCTATAGCCATCTGGTTTGGGAGTCATTGACCTAAAGCCCATTACGCGGACCCTCTAGAAAGCTTAAGAAGTTAAGACAAGAAGGGAAAAAAAAAAAAAAGTGATGAATGAAAAGAAATTATATGTCAAAATCTTCTGTGGAAAATGAGCATTATGTTGCACGTACATAAGTTGGGGAGTTTTGCATAACATTTTAACATTGTGATATGAATATGAAATGTGTGTTTGAGAAGCTTGAATGTGTTAGAGTAGATGCCCTAGAGCCAATCAATTATTGTAGAATTGACTCTTTGTAATAATGTTCATTAATCAATAAAAGGCATTATATTCTATATCGCGTAAATCATTATTATTGCAATATGTATTGATATATGTCCTTAGAATGGTAGAACCGTGACGAGGGTATCAAGTGTTTCAAATCTTGATAGTGAGAACCCTATGAGCACATATGGTGGCCATTCTAGAAACGTCCGTAGCCCCAGTATTATTCTGAACTAAGGGCACAGATAATACGGTAAGGCTATCATAGTGTTGAACAACCCTGTCGAAAGGCAGTGACTGATCTCACTTGTCAAGGTTGTTTGGTGACAACCTGGTGCAACACATGGGTGTTTGTTGTAGGCGATTACACCGCAGCAAGTTCACTGGACTGACCCACCAGAGGATTCCATATGGATGGTAACCCCAGTGTCTATGGAAAAAATCCTCTAACGAATAGTGGTGCATGTGATCCTTAGACTTGAGATCACCAGAGTGTCTTGTGCACCGATTGGTGTAGTTTAACACTAGCCTAAGGCAATTTTTTTCAGAGCTGTCAATACAGTGGTGATTGGCTGCATCAAGGAGTGTATCAAGACTATGGTGGATTGACAAAGGATTCATCACTCCTGGGTACGGTAGAATTTATCTCATGACGTAATTCAGTATATGGCAATGACGTTAAAACTGTGGCCACAGTGGGATTGAGTTGTTGTTCTATCCAGTTTATAATACGAGTCATTGGTCCAGAAACTGAATACATAATATTGAGAGTAACCAAAGGTTGACACTATTTATATGCCTTCGTCTCGTCGAGATAACATATGATGAAAGGATCGAATTGCACAGTAACCATATCGTTGACATGTAGCTACTTTGCTGAATCCGAATCTATCGGGTGGCGATGATGCCTTGCTAGGGGCTAATCTTGGTCTATGTATTAGTGAGACATTTAATTGGTTTTAATCGCGATACTATACACTGCCTATATGATGAGGAGCCTATGTGTCACACACATAGAAGACAATTTAAGATCCAAGAAGAAAGAAGGGCGTTTTCGTCTTTTAAGGTAAAGGGGTATTTTGGTAATTCCATAGTGCAATTAATTTTGCTGAGGTCGTAGCCTTTATTTAATTTGTTAGAAAAATTAAATGAGTGAAATTACGTTTAAATGTGTGTTCGCACATTTATATATATATTAATTTTAATTGAGATAATGATGGAAAAATAAAATATTAAATTGGGAGTGTTTGGCAACATGGGGCGTTTGGGTTGGAGCCCAAGCCTATTCCGTATGGGATTAGGGTAAATTGATTAACTATAAAAGGAAAAGTGTGTGTGTTAATTAATTAATTAATTGATTTATTTTAGAAATTAAAAAACACACAGCAGCCCTCTCAATCACTCCCACAGCAGAAACATTCTTGGCCTAAAAATCAATTTCAATTGATTTGCTTTCTTCTTAATCTTGAAGCCAAAGAGGATCTAGCAAATCTCTCTTTGGTTCTTTTGAGATTGTCTTCGTATGGACTACGCAGGTTTGATCCTACACTTGGATCGGTAGCAAAACATTCGTCGACAAATTTGGAGGAGCCTCCAACCTACGTTTGTTTTCTTTAAACTCATATTTATTTTTCTGCAGATTTTATTTAATATGAATTGTAAAATTATACCCTGGATCTTGGCTCATGTAAACGATCCCTAAATTATATATTTTTGTTTCCGCTGCATATATGGGACTGTTAAATAACAGAATGGAGATAAGAAAATCTTGATAGAAACTTTAGTTCTTTATTTAAGATTGTGTTGTTTGCTTGTTATGTTCAAATTCTTCGCTTTACCTTTTGATGAATGTCTTGGTTGTTGATGAATATGGTTGTGTATGGTTTTGCGAGAATGTTGAAAGAGTTCTTTTAACTTTACTCGAGGACGAGCAAAGAGTAAGTTGGGGAGTGTGTTAGGGTCATGAAAGTGACTCTATTTTGGTGATAAAAAGACCCTATGTGTGATTAAAATGAAATCATATTGAGATAATAAAAGAATTTATGAATTTATTCACGAAAATTGATTCCTAATATTTTTCTTATGAATTTAACATGTTTGGAATGATTTTGGTAAGGGTATGAGTTGATATTAGGTTGTGGTTTATGGATTAGAGGTAATTTTGTCTCATTTATGCTGATTAAGGGGTAAATTGTCATATTTCTAAGGGTTGATTTTTTCACTTTTCAATCGTATAGGGACCAAAGTGATATTTTCCACTTTGTTTATAAAAAGAACACGAAAGGTCACAAACGAGGAGCACCATTCACCTATCTACAGTTTTTTTCGGTGACTCTTCCTCTCCCATTTCTGGCAACCTCTGGCGACCGATCATCATCGTCTTGTATCACCACCACGATCACGTGTTGTGCCACCACGATGTTTCACATTCCAGCCATGATTTTGCCATTTTTCGGTGACCTCCAACGACGTTGCACTTCCCTGGTGGTCGATCTAGCTTCCCCACGGCCGGATCTATCCATTCCAAGCTTCAACTGCCGCCAAAAAAGCTAGAATCCACCATCATTGTCGCCGCTCCTCTTCACTTTCCAGCCGTGATCTCTCCCATTTCTGGCAACCTTTCATCTCCCTGGGACCTGATCTGAACTCCCCATCACCTAAGCTTTCCATTGGTACCTTCGGATCCCATTTCCGCCACCATTTGCCAGAAGACCCAACGAAAAATTAACGTATTCTGGCGAGTACGACTGTTCGTATTCTGGGCTGTCCGTTGGTTGTTTCGCCCCTTCTTCGCATCATATCACTATCGATTACTTCCTCTCCACCATGATTAGCTTCGTTTCCACCGCTTTAACCTCTGTTGACACCACCATGAGCGGCTGAGTTCTCGGTTGTCTGTTACGGTGTAAGCGAGATCGAGATTGACTCCACTGCTCTCCTCATCAGCTCTCAACTAGTTGGATGAGCCCGATTGTAGGACATTTGGTAGTATTGTGTTTCGAATTATATTTGTTTTCGTTTCATGTTTGACTTCGGTACTTTAATATGGTTTGAGCATAATTTGTGATGAATATAGTTGTCCATTGTGATTAAATGTTTTCATAAAACTTACTGAATGATAGACGTTGGTTTGAGATAATTAAATGATTAATATTGCTTTTCATGACTTTGCATCGATTGTAATTGAGTTGTGTTCGGATTTAATTTCATTTCTACTGTTGTTGCGTTTATTGTGAAGTTGGTTGATTGGAAGATACATGTTGACAAATTGTATTTGTTAATAGCGTACCAACTAGTGGTATTGTCTTGTAGCATTTATCGGCATTCAATGATAGTCTTTAACCAATCGAACTTGAGTGATCGGGTAAGATAGGATAGATTATACCTAGAGTGTCGGAAAGCCATTCCATTGATTTACCTTGCCTTATAGGTTTGAGGGATCGTAAAGGGTGGAGGAGAATTATGTGTGTTGGTCTCGTGTCGAACCAAAACCATAGCGGCAACATTTCTATTATAAAGTCTTCATTAGTTTTAATTTCACGCTTTTATTATTTGCATTTAGTTTGTTTAGTTTAATTAATCAAATTGCCAATTTCATTTCCGCTACTCAAATATACATTAGGTTGTTAGTCTTGCTCTTTGTGGATACGACCCTGCTTACCGCTAACTACGGTATTTAGGTTTAATTTTGTGACTGTGACGACCGGTTCGACAATTCTTTTAGAGATAGAAAAGAGAGAACAAAGATATTCAAGAACTGAAGAAAAAGGGAAATTAAAGAAGGCTTGGAGAAGAAGAATTGGAGGAGATCATCATCAACTTCATTAATCCAACCAAGTTTCACTCAGTTTTTCTTCTTCTTTGCTATTATTATTTGTTATGAATAATACAATGATGTTCTCATATTTATTCATGAAGAACTAATTCTTTTGTGATTGAGGGTGATTTCAAAACCCTAGACATGTCTTGTGATTAATAAAATCTGCATCTATTTATCTTTTGATCCCTCTTGGTTATGTGATTATTTCTCTGTGAATAGGGTTTAGATAGATTGTCTTAATTGTTTAAGTGTGCAATTAAATAGTTAGGATTAATTTATTAATGCCAATTTAGGTTGTTTAGTACGAAATCGCTTTATTAACCTAAATAACTAGTGATAAAGTGTATGCCTGCATACATGGGGGCTAATCACTCAAGATAACTAAACCGACCATACAAGTTTAGCCTTGATTCAGTAGGTCTCTCACAACTTAATGCCTTTATTACTTTGAATCTAGAGATCGTATCCTAGGTTATCTAATAAATAGGGAATTGGGTTATGACCGTGTCTAATCCAACGACTCAGTAAGGAGAGATAGAACTTATCAACGTTTGGTATTTTCTAAGCTGATGTGATTAAGAGGGTAGAAAGTTAAATAGTGCTTTTATTATATGTAATTCATGTTTAGTGGTGGCGAATAAACCTTCAATCTAGTTTCTCTTATTTATCTCTTTCGTGATTGTTTCATTGTTTTACTTTGTTTAATTTTAGCTTGATAGTTTTTGTTGAGTTTTTATAATTCGTGACAAACCCCGTTTGAAGTAGATAATTAATTGAGTTCACAAATCCTCTATAGGAAAGACCTTTACTTGCCCTTTGCTACTACACAACTTTGCATTAGAATTTAGTGAGGTAAAATTAGGTGTTGCATTTGCAAGCATCAGAAGGCACACATAAAACATTGTGCAAAGTTAATTTCAGGTTGATATAGACTGTGCCAATATGGGAAATAGGCGTTGTTTGGCCATTGGGTAGCTTAACAACAAAGGAAACAGAAGATGTTATTGAAGAAAAGAATGTGGTACTGCAGATCATATGATATGTAGCGTCTGTGTCAATTAACCAAGGAGTATATGTGTGTGAAGAGGAGGAAATACCATTCATGGTGGGTAAGAATGAACAATCTGTCTGGACATTATTAAATGCATGCGTAGCAATTGAGGCCTTCGTTGGTTGCACTAGAGCCAACAATTTCTGGTATTGATCCTTAGTAAAGGTCATCTTGATATCAAAAATTTCTTCTTCTGGGTCGAGAGAGTACATGTTAGCATATGGGTTGTACTACTTGGTTTTGCCATGAAGCTTGTGGCCTGGTGGATACCCGTGTAGTTTATAGCACTTTGCAGCTATATGTCCTGTCATATGACAGTGGGTGCAAGTTGGTGGTTAAGTGTTGCCAACTTTGAAACAAGCATCAAGAGTGTGGCCTTGAATCTTGCAATGGATGCAAAATGGTCTGTCTTGTTTAGATGATTGGGAAGATTGAGGTGAGGATCTGTATGGTAAGTAAGATCGGTTAGCAGCAAGCGCCATAGACTCAGTAGAAAGGAGATTAGGCACCATGAGATGTTGCATTTCTTGCTGTTGAACCATGGAAAATATTTTGTTTATGGGTGGTAAGGGATCCAAGATCATAATCTGATCACGAGTGGCATTGAATGAATCATTAAGGCCTATAAGAAATTGGATTACACAATCCCTTTGATATCGGTCAAGAAAAACAACCAATTTGCCATAAGAATAGTCAGGTAACAGATCATACATAAGGAGCTCATCCCATAGAGTCTTAAGTTTACCAAAATAAACAGAAATTGAATCATTGTCTTGAGTCAAACCTGTTAATGCCTTTTTAAGTTGAAAAATCCAGTGACCATTTGATTGAGTGAATCATTCTTTAAGTTCCTTCCAAACTTGAGCAACATCGTTGACCAAAGCAATGCTAGATTTGAGAGAGGGATTGATGGAGTTATGTAACCAAGAAACTACCAGATCATTACAGCACTCCCAGGTATCAAAAAGAGGATCAGAGGTTGATTTCGGTTTAGAGAAGTTGCCATTAATAAAAACAAGTTTGTTTTTGGCATGAAGGGCCCTGCACATGGCTCTTGACCAAGTAGTATAGTTTTCAGAAGTGAGTAGGTCATGGACTAAGGGAAGCGATGGATTATCTCCATGATCAAGTCTATAAGGATTGATGGGGTTGGAAAAGTCCAGAAAAAGGTTTTTGGAAGCAGTACCAGCCATTGAAAAAGAAGGTTTTACTCTGTACCTTGCTCTGATACCATGTAAGAGTAACAGAAGAAGAATAACAAAAGGGACAGAACAGTGTTGCTGAAAATGCTATTGCATTGATTGTATTGAATTGCATTAAAATTGTACATGATGCCACCACTTTATACAACGAAACAAAATGTAACAAACCAGAGAATATTCTAACACTATATAGCTAGCATAACAACCTGTAAATTTACATAATGGTATAAGGACACCTCAGCTATGAATAAGATCATTTGGTAATTTTCCTGAACAATTATCATATGAGGTGTGTCCATCTGATATAGAATGTGGCTGCATATCAGCGTCTTTGAGGATGCCACGAGCTGCTGCATTTGCATGAGATGAATTGATGTTGGACTGCTCTTATATCAGCAGTTTGGGACCAAACAAACCTATCTTTGTTTAGCATTTTTGTGAGTAGTCCAGCTATTTTCCCGTAGTCCTAAATAAATTTTCAATAATAACCGGTGAGGCCAAAGAAACCTCGAAGCGCCTTGGATGTAGTAGGTTTTGGCCAATTAAGCATAGCCGTAACCTTTTTCGGATCTACCGCTACTCCTTGGCAAGTAATGATATGACCCAAGTAAGCTACCTGTGTGTCACCAAAATGACATTTTTGCTTTTTCACAAATAACTTGTTAGTTCATAAGATATCAAAGACCATTTTCAAATGTTGTAAATGGTCATCTCATGACTTGCTATAGATCAGTATATCATCAAAAAAGACAAGGACAAACTTATAGAGATGCTCGCAAAAGACGTCATTCATGAGGGCTTGAAATGAGGAGGGCGCGTGAGTCAAGCCAAACAACATTACTAGAAATTCATAATGCCCACTATGTGTTCGAAATGTTGTTTTGTGGATATCATGAGGATGGACTCGAATTTGATAAGAGCTAAAGTGTAAGTCCAACTTTGAGAAGAAACTTATCTTTAATGGTCACTTTGTTGAGAGCTTTATAGTCAATGTACATCCTCCACGACCCGTCTTTTTTCTTGACCAATAACATAGGTGAGGAATAAGGACTTGTGCTAGGCCGAATGACTCTTGATTTTAGTAAGTCGCTCACCAACTTTTCAGTCTCCGCTTTTTAGAAATGAGGGTACTAATATGGACATACGTTGACAAGCTAGGAAGGAGCGGGATGTGATGATCATGCTGACGTGATGGTGGCAGGCTATCTGGTTTAGAGAAGATGTCAGCATATTCCTCTAGTATTGCAAGTAATGATTCGCTGATCAGTTTGACTCGTGGGGTAGCTATAGCATTGAGTAACAAGACCACCCCTGGACGCCCTTGTTTTAATACATGTTCTGAGCAAAAGTCCTCTACAAGCTTATCTTGTGAAGATGCTAAGCCCTGCAAACATACCTCTTTTCCTAAAACTGTGAAATGCATTTAAAGCTTGGAAAAGTCCTAGATAATGGGGCCCACGGTCCTAAGCCATTGAGTGCTTAGGACGATCTCATATCCATCCAAGGGTAACAAATAGAAATCTAATTGAAGTGGTATACCTTGAATATGGATAGACCTAGCAAAATGGGTCCAGACCCGCAGGTCGACCCATACCCAGGTCAAAAATATAGAGTATAGGTCTAATGCATTAGACCTGTTCTTTCTGGAGTTGTACCCGGCCTGGTCTATATTA
The DNA here is from genome assembly GCF_008641045.1 of Pistacia vera. Taxonomy (NCBI): domain Eukaryota; kingdom Viridiplantae; phylum Streptophyta; class Magnoliopsida; order Sapindales; family Anacardiaceae; genus Pistacia; species Pistacia vera. The sequence goes on along the minus strand of NW_022196550.1, from coordinate 91,585 downwards.
TCAACGGGTTAGACGGGTAAACCCGTGGGTACCCGTTTATTATTTAGAAAAAAAAATTGAAATACCTAATCCTAAAAGTCTTATCAGTTCGACTCTCCTTCTTCATGGCTCTCATCCCACATAGACGCAACGTAACTCTCTTCTTTCACTGTCGCCATCTCCTCTCTCACATCGTCACACCGTCGCTGACTATCCTCCCTCCCACACAAACGCAACTCTCCTCTCTCACATCGTCACCATCGCCGTCAACATCTCCTCTCTCACACTGTCACCGTCACCATCACGGTCGCCATCTCCACTCTTCATTACTTTTCATTTTGAGTCCATCACACCTCCATCATTGCAGATCGGTGAGTTTTTACCAAAGATTGTATTTTTATTCATTTTTTACATCTGGGTTTTGCTTATTCCATCAATTGCTATTTGGGTTTTGCTTGCTTTGTTCATTTAATATGTTTTGGCTTTCTGGGTTTGGTCTCTTTGGACAGTTTTTTAGTTCCTATTTCATGTTTTATGCTTCTTATTATTTTGAAGCACATTTCTTTTAATTTTTCACTTCACTGGAGAAACAAATTGCATCTTTGCTATTCGAGTTGTGCCATTAGTTAGGCTTTTTGAATTAGATAGTATTTGTTTTACTGGTGTTTTATGGACATGTATATTGTTCTCTCAATCTCCATATTTTCTCTCCTAAAATCATGGTTTGACCTCTTTGTTTGTGCTCAACACACAGCTTCATACTCGAAACAAGCTGGTGCTGCATTTTCTAATATATGCTAGTCATGTGGAACTATATTAAGTGAAGAACAATGCTGAACTTGGCTGGCAAGTTTCAGTTGCAAACAAGTAATATATTTTCTATGCAATATCATTTGTATGACAAACAAAGATATAGTCATCAGACTTTGATTAATTCATATTCTTAAAAAATTATCATTAAAATAAAGTCTAATGATTAACTCTTGGTGCTTTGTCTTGTTGTAGTTTATGCTGTGCCAACTTGGGGTTGAAGATTTGACTTGGGTTGAAGATTTGGCTGTTGATTATTTGTAGCTCACTTGCTGTTCTGGTTTTTTGTGGCTATTTTGTTTTTCTGCTTGCTAGTGACTTGGTGTTTATGTGTTTGTGTATAGGCTTTTGACATTTGTGCTCTTGTTGTGGGTTGTTTTGTAAAGGTGTATATTGTGGTTGGTATTTGTTTATGTGTATTAGTGATTACTGATAATGTATTTGTTTATGGTGTTTGGTATTTGTTCATGTGAATTGAATTTAGAGTAATTGATTATGGGGTTGTAATTGTAAAAAATGAAAACTACAGAAATTTTGGGGATGTAACTGTGAAAATTGAAAACTAGAGAGAGGAAAAATGGGTTAACATTGTTAGAAGGGTTCGAATTAGCCCATCTACCCAATCAGGCCTTGATGGAAGGTACAATTGATCTTCTAAGGTTGGTCTTAGCCCATGACCAGGAAACCCAAGAGGATGAATCTCTGAAAGAATTTCTTGATCTGATTGAAACGGATAATTTCAAAGATCAGTAAATTCTAAGAGGATGGAAATTTGGACAACCGTAAACGTCCAACACGTATATGCGACGTGTATCAAACAACGGAAATAACACGTGGACATCCAGGATGTTGCCGACAGAATTCAACAATCCAGATTTAAAAAGGCATTGGATGTTGACTTTATAATAAATGTAAAAATTTAGTCGTCTGTAATAACGTGTTTGTAAGGCACATGGGAGACATGTGGACCCCAGTGTCATTATCGTTAAGTTTTAGCTAAAAGTTGTATTTACTTTTTCTTTTGCTTAGTCAAAGTCTTATTTAAGACTTGTTGTACAATTGTTTAAAGCTTTGTGCGTTAGCTTAGACTTTTGTAACTTTTGTAAGTTTTGTTTTGCTTTTTCTCACGAATTCAATTTCAATTGAAGTCCGAAACTTCTCTATATAACGAGAAGTGTCTGTACATTTTATTCAAGAGAAAATTAATAATATTTTCAGTTTGTGAAAATTCTCTCAATCTCTTGTCTACTTTTAATTTGTACACTCGAGACAAAGAAAAAGGTTTATTCAAGACGATTGATATCCAGGTATGAATTATTCTGTTAACTGAATTTATGTAATTTTCCTTCCAATTAAATAACTAAGTTGTTTAGTTATTAATTGTAATAATATTTGTTAGACTGGGTATAACAAATATTATGTGTTGGGTGTAAATGATATCAGAGCTTTGGAAGATGGGGGGTATGTGTTTATACCTGTTAACCTATTGAAAGTTCTTGGTAGCATGAATAATGGTTCGAATGATGAAGTCTGTATGAATAAGACTTGTTTTCATTTGGATCATGGACTCGAGGTAAAACCAGAAATCTGTTTGTTAAATACTGTCGTAGATAAGTTAGAGCTTTTGACCCAGAAGCTTGAAAACTTAGACAGGAGAGTGAATTATACGGTGTATCTTATATTTACTCTAAACGAAGAATTAACCCAGATCGGAAATCAGATTGAAAAGGTTAATTCTGTACTTCAAAAGGTTAAAACACTGGAACGTGTTCTAACTATTTTACTAAGTCAGTAAGATAGGAGATGTCTCTGGTTTTAAGTGACATCAAACAAGTGTGGCCTATTGAAGGATATACGGAACAAGAGGTTAAACGGGTTGTGTTAGACCTCTGTAACGGCAACCTAGATATTCGAAAAGAGTATCTGACTTGGCTAGGTGTTAAGCGACTTTTGGATGTTATTCAGAAGGCTTTTAGTCAAGGGTGCACAAAGATTTTGTGTTTTATTTGTCGGATTTCCACCATTGAAGTTGCCGAGCTAGAACTTCGGAATAAGTGGTTGGAAAAAGCTGAGGCGGTAATTCCTTATTGGTACGGCGAATCCCAGCCGGATCTAGATCCCAAACCTTATAAAGAGTCGGACTTTGCAACTGAGTTGAGACCTGATTTAGATTGACAATGGGTGGTCAGGATGTTTTGGATCAGTTCGCGGCTAGTTTGCAGGAAAAATATCCCGGATTGCCTCTAGGATATGCACAGTTCGTAGCCAAGGAAACCCAAGGTGATTGGGAAAAGGCGGAAAAACTCTTTATGAAAGGTGTCAAGGAAGAAGACTTTGTTTCTAAAGTGGATGGAAAACGGAAGGTTGGTATTCCAGAAATTTCTACCTCAAATGCTGAGCGAATAAGCAGGTATTATGAGGAAGAAATGAAGAAACAAAGGAAAGGAGAAGAAACTGGAGGATTAAAATCAACTCTAGGTCCAGGTCCTAAAAAGGCGGAGCTGGATGAGCTAATCTCTAGACTCAAGGAATCTGAGTTTAAAAATGATCCCCTTGAAGGCATTCGTAATCCTTTAAATTCTTTCAAAGGATTCCTTAAGGAAATCTCCAAACCCGAATATAAACAAACTTATCCCACAAAGATAAGGTCAGAGTTTATACCTAGGGGAATACCTAGAATGGTGGAGATACCGTCTAGCGGAAGTTTCCTAAACATCGATTGTGTTACAAATGTAACAGATGCAATCGAAGCATGGGAAACTGTTAACTGGGTTCATATTCAAAATAAGAACTTTGGACTCAGTAACACTTACAAGTTTCTAAGATCCACATTGCAGGGCGCTGCAAGAAGCTTTTGGAGAAGTTTAGAAGTTGGTACAGGTCTGTTAGATACTGTAAGGGACTTGAAGAATGGCGAAGCTATTTTTGCACTCTTTAAGGATATGCTCTGTAGAGAGTTTACTGGAATAACTATTACCAGTAGGAATCTTGTAGAGGTAGTTGCCTTAGAAGCTTTAACAAAGCTTAGGCTTTGTGACATGTGTCTGTTTGAAAATTTCGTCTGTGAGTATAGACGATATTTTTATCAGTTGCCTAGTGGTACATAGGAAGTCATGAAGAATACTTTCTTTGCTAAGCTTCCCTAAGGATGGGATAAGGTAGCAAACAAGGCGTTTAAGCTTCTACTTGAAAAGAATCAGGTTGTTGATTCTTTGGGAGGAAGAATAGAAGCTGTTAGACAACTCGTGAGAACAAGATGTTTGAACGCCAAGCTGAATAAGGAAGCTAAAAGGCTTGAGTTCAACGAATCTTGTTGTCAAAACTTTGATGGAGTGCCAGGACAATATGGCTGTGAGTCGAGGAGTTCGACTAAACATCAAGGTTGGAAAAACCATATGAAACGAAAAGGATCGTTCGGTAAAAGGAACTTTAAGCCAAAACGTTTTCGTGATATGGTAAAACGACCTGTTACTAATAAACGGAATCTTCCAGATCACGGAAAGTTTATTAGGCGCATAGGGAAAGGTAGACTTAACGCTAAGGAATGCGGAGCGCGTAAGTTTTGTGCTACCTGCCCATCTGGCAAGAACGCAAAAGATTGTAATTGTTGCTGGATTTGTGGTGACAAAAATCATTTTGCGGATAAATGCCCTCATAAGGGTAAAAAGAAGGCAGCGGTATGATTTTTGGAAATCAACGCGGAAAGCCAAACTTCTGAATTTGAGCCGGTTTGGGGATACGAAATTAATTCGGATGATGAAGTTTATGAATTAGTTTCGGATTACTCTGATGATTTTGATTCTTCAGAGGATAACTCAAAAGATATGACTTTTGAGGAACAATCTTCAAATCTTCAACGCGTAGGTATATTCATACAACAGACTAGTAGTCTTAATGAATATCCTAGGAATAGCGGTATTGGCGATAAGGATGATCTTATCCCAATTAGAAATGAAGATGAAAACCCTAACTCGGTAATTAGTTCATCATCTAATTACGAGGATCACTCGGGTAACCCAGAGACTTGGGTAATTCCGAGGTTAACACCTAGAGAAGTTTTTGAAAAACGCTCTAAGTGGTTCTTCAAAGCTGAAGGCTTGGAAGATGTACACGAAAAGCCTGTTCATGTAGCATTATCTCAGTCTCAAGAAGGTGAATTAATACTCTCGGATGATGAGTGGCTACAGAAGGTTAGACATCTTGCCAAACGGGCAAATGGCAAGTACAACTATGTACAACTTGGTGCTGTACAAATTTGTGTGCAAGGACTATTCCGTGGAGGAATGAATGTACCTGTTCACGTAGCTTTACTGGACAGACGATGGCTTACATTTAGCAAAGCTTTAGTTGGCGGTTTTCACGCTAATTTAGCTTTGGGAGATGCCTATGGGACTGTTAAACCAGGATACATGGTTAGTCTCACGGATCCAAATCTTAAACTGATTATGGTTCTTCGAATTCATACTTCGGGATTAGAAGACTTGATGGCTTCTAGTGATGGAATAGCAGTTCAGTATAGGTTGATTTGTCGTTTGATAAATTTTGTTAATGCTATACGAATGAACTCCAGTGTAGATACTGAGGTTCATGGCCCAGGACAGGATTCTGTAATTCCAATTCGACCTACGGTAGTCAACGCTAAGGCTCTTACGTGGCCGAAACGATAGGTTTTAGACTATTCACCGCAGCCCAGCGTGGTGGAATTAAACCCAAATCGGGAATTCAAATCCAGGAACTTGATAATGAGGTTGAGGTTACTCTCCCTACGCCTAGAAACTCGGAGTCTCTAGAGCGGAATAAAGAGGTTCAGCTCATCATATCAAGGAAAAATATACTGGAAACAGATGACACTGCTAGTGATGCTGGAAGTAGCGGTAGCAGGAAAATTGTTGGGTATAAATCTGTGCAAATTCCTGTATATGAAGATGAAACTCCAAGCACGAAAATGATGATGAGTCATGAAATGCATTGTCATGCGATAGTCCAGGGCACTATTGATACATGCATACGTGCAAAACTTTGTTTTCCAGAATATGAGGAATATACTCTGGATGTTCTTACAGACACAAGAGCAACCAAATGTATTACAAGGAAGCAGTGCTTTCCACAGGAGCTTTGGAAATCATTGGAGAAACCAATCCTAAATACGGTTGCGGATGGAGGCCAAAGTATGATCACGGATGTGGTAGAGAACATGGTTGTACTGTTAAACGAGAAAGAATTCACACTAAGGGAAGTCCTAATAGTGGATTACTTGGAGGTAGATTTTATTCTCGAAAATAGCTTTCTGCGAGGACAAGCAGAAGTTAGACCTTTTACTTAGGATAACGACCACATTATCCTCGGAGGACATAAAATCCCTATTCTTGCTAAGCCTTAAGTTTCAAAAATCAGAAACGGTTTTAGACCGGTGAAACTGAGGCAAGAAGTAGATCACATTGTTTTCCAAATTTTGGAAAATGAAAAATGGTGGTTGAAAACTTCTGATGCAGAAGAAGTGGATGAGGCTTGTAATGTTTTATTTCAAAGACTGTATCCTAGTCATCATATAAACCGGATCGCACGGGATATATCGCAGGAGGTTGACCCCTCTGGTGCATGTCCTGAGAGCACGGATAAATTCAAACATAAGGAGAACATCTTGAAAATCGAAAACAAGAGCCAAGAAAACTCTTTAAGGATTGAAGAACTTGTGGAATCCTTTAAAGAGGAACTTTCTCCATGCTTTGATGATCAACCATTAAAGTTGTGGGAAAGGAACGGTGTTTATGCTTCACTTGAATTAAAAAGGAAAGATGATAAGATTGTGACCAAATCTTTTCCTTATACTCCCGATGCAGAGGAGGAATTCAGTAAACAAATAGCGGAATTGCTGGAAAAGCAATTTATACGCGCCAGTAAAAGTCCACACTCTTCGCTAGCATTCATGGTCATGAATAGAGCTGAGCAATTAAGAGGTAAAGCGCGGATGGTTATCGATTATAGGCAGTTAAATGAGAAAACCATTGACGATGCTTATAAGATACCAAACAAATCAGCTTGTTTGAATAAAGCTAGATTTGGAAAAATCTTCTCCAAATTTGATCTAAAGTTAGGATTTTGGCAGATCAGGATGGCGGAGTCAAGCATTCCTTTGACGGCTTTCACCTGTCCAAAAGGATTGTTTGAATGGATGGTTTTGCCTTTTGGACTTAAGCAAGCACCATCAATATTCCAGAGGAAAATGGATCAAGTTTTTGGGGACTTATCCAACTTTTGTATAGTCTATGTTGATGATGTTCTGGTTTTTAGTAAAACCAAGGAAGAACATGTAAATCATCTTAGACTGATAAGCAAAAGGTTCCTTGATAATGGAATGATTCTATCCGAATGAAAGATAGAATGGTTTAAGAACAAGGTGAAGTTCTTAGGCGTAGAGATAGGTGAAGGAGGTATCCAACTCCAAGAACATATCTCGAAGAAGTTGCTGGATTTTCCAAATGTAATGGAAGATAAGCATATGTTACAGCAATTTCTTGGATTAGCCAACTACATGCGTGAGTATGTGCCCAATCTCGCTAATGTAATTAATGGCTTAACGCTTAAGGTTAGTGACAAAGTGCCTTGGATTTGGACACTTGAAGACACTAATTGTGTTAAGCGGACCAAAGCCTTGACAAAGCAGTTAAAACCATTAAAACTCCCAGATGATGAGGATAAGCTCATTATCGAAAGTGATGCATCTCACTTGTATTGGGAAGGAGTGCTTAAGGCTAAGGGTACTGATAATATTGAACGGATTGTTCGATATGCGTCAGGAAAATTCTATCCTGCTGAAATAAACTATCCTGTTCATGAAAAGGAAGTTTTAGCAGCGAAAGAATGTATTGACCGATTTCGATTGTTCGTAATCAGTCAGGAATTTACTTTAAGGACAGATTCTAAATATTTAAAAACTTTTATAAAATTGTCTTTAAAGGATGACAAGTCTAGATTAATCAGATGGCAAATTTGGTTTGCAGATTATAAAATCAAGTTTGAATATATTTCTGGTAAATCTAACTTTGTTGCTGACTTTTTGTCCAGACATTTCTCTGAAGATTTGCAGGAAAATGACAGACAAGAAGGAAACTGGAAGTCACTTCTCATGCTCCAAGTGTAAACAGCGAGGACACTTGAGAAAGAATTGCCCTTTGAAGGTTACTTCGACTTCAAAGGTTACTGCTAAAAAGGAGAAAACTGCGGATAAGCATGCGGCTTCTTCTTCTAAGCAGGTTACTACGGTGCAGCAGGTTAAAGAAGGAAAGAGTCAAGATTATGACTCTGATACTTCGGAAAGAAGGAACCCAAGATTTCAACGATTGAAGGGTGAAACTTCTACGAAGGAAACTACTTCTGTAAAGGAAATTATTCCTAAGAAGGAAAAAACTCAAAAGAAAGCAATAGTTTGCTGTTCTTGTACATAGGAAGGACATGAACGGGCTAATTGTCCACTGCCAAAGACAAAACATTCTGAGGGGACTCCATACACTCCACAAAAGAAGCGGTTAATTGATGTAGATATTTGTGAGAGGTTTAGTTTTCCAGAAGGCTTAAGATTAACTTCAGCTAGTTAAACACTCTAGGAGAATCTAGAAACCCAAATTAGGATCGCAATGGTGACAGGACAAGGGGAAGTACAGCTGCAGAGGTGTTTAGAAAAGCTAGCACGAAGGTTAGCATGGTTGGAAGGTGATAAACTATTCTATGAGGACGAAGAGTTCAAAGGAACTGACGTACTCTATGCAGCAGGAATTCAAAAACTTGAGGTAATGAGGAAATGTCATCTGTTTGACATGTTAAAGCTCAAACTCGAGAATTTGAATGATTTAATAGTGAAATTAGGAAAAACTGACTTGACGGATGTGGTTCAAGGATTAGCAGTTTATCCTAATAGAGCTATGGAATTGTTCGTTCCATGGAAAATCTTTAGAAAAGGTTTCTGTAGAGATCTTTTGACTAAAGGATGGATCGATACAATGCAAATTGATGTACAGGAAGCAATGGTGGACCCGAATATGCTAGATGCGGTTAAGCAGACGCTCTGTGTATTAAATCGGAAGGTCGACACATTCACTTGCATGATTACTTCCTCATTGCAAGAGAGCTATGATGTTCAACCTGTACAGATATGGGAATTTCTTGTAGGAGAACCATGGTACCGAATTATGTTAAATAGTGCGGTAAAAATGGGTTCTTATGCACTAGAAGAAATTCAGAAGAAAGAAGAGGAAGATTGGATCAGGTTACACATTGCCAAAATGTTACTGGTAAAATCTAAACTGGAAGAACTCGTGAGAGTAAATGTTACTGTCCATATTCAGAATGGAATCGTGGTGGTTATACCAGATAAGTATGCATTGATCCAGGACACTCTGTTTCAACACAATCAGGCCCAGTTGAAACAGAGTGTCTTGGATCAATGCATACTTATCTGGTATAACCACCACGAGCATTTTGGAAAAAATTGTTAATTAATCTTGTAACAAGAGGGTTGATGTATTACTGTTTGTCCAGTCATGTCTTAATTAATTTAATTAATGTCCATGTTAATAGAAATTTATATACCTTAGCTTAACTGTATAACACGTCTCAAATTCTAATCATTAAATCATCAAGTGTTTCTGAAGAATTTAATTAGTGTTGCACAACCTAATCCTCGCTATTTAACTAATAATCACAAACTAATTTTATATCACTCGACCTTGTGAAAAAAAATAAAAGGAAAACCCGATCATTATTCATACAACATAAATAACATATTATAAATTTTCATCACCATATGAAATAATTTGATAGAAAATACAGGTAAGTAAAAATCATTAAAATTGTTTAAGAACTTGTTCTTGCTTCACTTGATGAAGAATAAAATTAAAATTAAAAATTTTAAAAAGCTAGAAAAATTTAAAAAAAAAAAATTGAGGAAAACACATTAATTGTTAACATAAGCACATAAAAAGCTAGAAAAATTTAAAAAAAAAAAAAATTGAGGAAAACACATTAATTGTTAACATAAGCACATAAAATTAAGCTTTTTTCAAGTTGGTACTTATGTCACATTATGATTTGCATGCCTAAGTGACTTTCTTGTGTTTATACTTTTTATGTTTGGGAAAAGTAGTTGGCTAGTTGCAGCAGATGATTTTTTAAAACAAATTGTAGGGTGTATGTGTGAATTTTGTGAACTATCAAGGTGTATTCGTAATTTTTAGGGTGTATTTGTCATCTTTTAAATTAACAGAGGTAATTGAATTTTACAGGGTACCCAGGAAGAAACCGAAGAACTGAAACTAATCAGTCCTAGTTTTGGTTCTTTTTTTTTTTTATAGGAATTGACCAATTTCATTTTGATTTTGATTCCTAGCAATTCCAATGGGTACCTGGAACCACTCACCCCTACTTAGAACAATTATTGTGAGGGCTACACTTATCAAAGCATAAAGTTTTCATAAATGAGACTACTAAATGAGGTGGGCACGGCTCAAATCTTGAAGGACCGATCATGGGCCCATAGGACCGTCCTATGGCCTGGAAAAATTTATTTAGCCCCCCTAATTTTTTTTATATTTTGGCTAAATAGATATTTATGCAAGGGGGTTTATGTAATTTTTCAGGGATGATTTGTACATTTTTTTAATTAATTAGTAAATAAATATAAGTGAATGGTTATAGTGGTTTTAATTTAAAAAGATAATTTAATTTTAGCTTTGCATGTGTGAAAATTTAATTTGAACTTAAACAATTAAATAAATATAAATGGATGGTTATAAATTTATATGATTTTAATTTAAAGAGATAATTTAACTATAGCATAAATATAACATTTGCAATGTGCAAATTTAGTTTAAACGTAAATAATTAAATAAATATGTTTTTATTTAATTATTAATTAACATCGTCGAAATTTACATTGTTGAAATCTGTGTTTTTGAAGAGGTCAAGTAGTTAGAGATCTTCAGGGTGGTACAATAGTCTTCTGTCTCCATGAATCCAATCCCGTAAACATGTGATGACTCTAACCATCTCTTTGGTTAAAGAGCATTTTCTGTCTTCAATAATGCGTCCACTAATTGAGAAGCTAATTCGGATGTAATTGTGGAAACTAGCACACATAAAATGTCACATGTTATTTGGGTTACAATGGGGAATCGACTTGAATTTTGGATCCACCATTGAAGCACATTCATCTCGCGTTTCTCCCTCTTGGTCATGTAGGACATGCCCATTTGCAGATACCTACTGTCGCTCATTTGGACCATGTCTGTACATGCTAGAGCTACTAAATCCACCACCACCGGTACTAAGTTCCATATATGTCTAGATGCTCGCTTTGTTGATGAATGTCTTGATTAGCTTGCTATTGGTCGTCTTAGATGGGTGTTACACTGTAGCTATTCTGATAAAAAGAAAAAAGGCTTTCCAATTTTTTGTTAAATTCTATGAAATAAGAAATGTAGTCATATTCTAAATGTTGGCCTATCTCAATAACTATATAATTAAATACATTTAATCTAAACCTAGGATCTACAATAAGACCAAATCCATACAAGAATGGAATATCTAACCAATATTTCTGGTATTTTGCTTCTATTTCTGAAATAATTGAACTTAACTCTGGATTATATCTATGTTTAGCAAAAGTTTTATAAATTTGAAGTAAAATATCTAATGCTAAATTAGTAGTAGGATAATAAATACCACTTAATGTATTAGTGAAATCGTAAAAAAACTTAAAGAAATGCATGAAAAATACTACAAACCGTCCAATCAGAATCGTTGACAACTTCACCCAAATAGTTCTTCTAGATCATGAAATCTGTAATTTGTTTTGTGGCTTGCTTAGCTTTTTGCAACATCAAATACGTGGAGTTCCAACGAACAGGCATGTCGCAACATAGCTTCTTTGGTTGAACCGAAGGCTTCTCTTGGGAACAATATTTGACATACCCATTCCATTTTGTATTGCTACCAGCAATGAATCTGGTAGTCATGCATACCCTATCAATCCTCGCATGTATAACTTCTAAACCTGCTTTAACAATCAAATTGATGATGTGGCAAGCACATCTCTGGTAAAAAAATTTGCTTTCACCAAGCGGATCCAATTTCTTTTGAAATAAATAAATGACCACGGTGTTAGCAACTACATTATCAAGCGTTAGCGCCATAGCTCTCTCACATAATAAATAATCTTGCAAAACTTCAATAATTGTAAATTAAATACTATTAGCACTATGTTTAGCATGTAATGGTTTAAAACCTATCAATTTTTGTTGTAAACCCCAACTATGATCTAGGTAATGTATTGTGACACTCAAAAAATATGTTTTTGATCTAGCAGCTCATATGTCCAAAGTAAGTGCAATAGATATTCTGAAAATTTTCAAATTCTTTTTTAAGTTTATCATTTATTTTAGTATAAAGTTTTTGTTTTGTCCCTTCTACTTGTACCCCTACTAACAAGCCTATATTGTGGAAAAAAAAAAGCCTTTCTAATCATATCAACAAAAAATACATTTTTAGATAAAGAAATGAGAGTCTGTAGCAACTATGCATTTTGCTACTTCCTCTCGTGTTGCGAGTGTATTGTATTGCCAGTTTGAGAGAGTTGAGGATTGTGGATTTAAATTAAGTTGAGTTTGTATTTGCTTATCGGTTCCGATTGAAGTTGAACCATGTTGTGTTAATTGGGGGTGCTTTTTCTCCAGGTGATGCCTCATTGTAGAAGTCTCGTTCTTAACGCCAATCGTGGTCTGACAAAAATTGCATATCCCGCACATCTCTTTCCCCAACCCATTTGTCTCTACCCATTTTGATTTATTGAAAAAATTTCATACCACGAACACAACCCTCTTCCTCGATCTTACGGTGGTGTTGCAGCTCGCCTATGTTTGGCCAAACGTAGTCCCGGTCGTGTCTAGATTTGGAATTGCTGCGTCTAACAATAGTGAAAATAGATGGAACCCTTCCATTTCTTGGGTGGAGGAGAAACTGGAACATAATACTCATTTGGGGATGATGATCCTCCAAATCCATAATTTAGGGAATCCACTATGATAAAATAATAAATAACTAAAATGGACATAATTGAATAATGAATAAATATAAATAATAGATAAAATTGAATAATGAATGAAATTGAATAATGAATAAATATAAATAATAAATTGAATAATAGATGAAATTGAAGGGAGTTTGAGAATTGGAGTAGAGAGAATGACAGTTGAGAGTTGGGAGGAAAATGGCTGGAATTAGGGGTTATTCATAGTTTAGGCATGGGGGGAAGTACAAAAAATAAACCTCCCCCCATTTGATTGTTGGTGAACGGTCAAATTTTGTTTAAAAATTTTTTTTTTTTGTAAAATCATTTTTAACCCCTAAATTTATTATGTATTTCATATAGTATAGGGGTTTTGGATATTTTTTAGGGGGTTTATGTAATTTGGGGAAAGGGGGGTGTGCCGAGGTGGGCGGCAGCGTCCCTCCTCCCTTGGGCTTGGTTAGATCTTATGACCGGTCCTGAGATAGGGTTTTGGGCTTAGGATTTTTTACCACCTCTACTATTAAAAACACAAGGTCAATAAAAAAGGCTTTTTCAACATTATATTATTCATATTTATTATATGTTATGATGTATGTCCTTAGAATGATAAAACTGTGACAATAGTATCAAGTATTTCAAATCTCGATAATGAGGACCCTTTGATCACATATGGTGGCTATTTTAGAAATGTCCATAGCCTTAGTACTATTCTGACTAAGGACAGATGATACGGTAAGGCTATCGTAATGTTGAACAACCTTGTCGAAAGGTAGTGACTGATCTAACTTGTCAAGGCTGTTTGTCGACAACCTAATGCAACGTAGGGGTGCTTGCCATGGGCGAGTTCACCGGACAGACCCATCAAAGGATTTCACATAGATAGTAACCCAGTGTCTTTGGAATAAATCCTCTAACAGATGGTGGTGTATGTGATCCTTCGACTTGAGATCACTAGAGTGCCTTGTCCATCAATTGGTTGTAACAACTGCTTTATACGAAATGCGTATAGAAATACATATAATAAAATACATGTACATTAACAAAAGTAGGTGGGCCCAATTTTTCTTTATTTAAATATATACATTCTTTGTACAAAATAGAGTATCAGTTACACAAGGTCATCAAAAACAGTGGACAGTGTAGCTATTGCTCCTCGCTCGCCGACATCCAAACGACCGTATCCTCACCTAGATCCTGCAAACACAAAGAAAACAACGGGGTGAGCACAAAATAATGCTCAATAAGTAAATCCTCTACTCATATGTCCCCGTAACTCTTTCTCTTAATTCTTTCCTTACACTCTTCTCATCTCATTTATTTTCTCTTTCTGTTTCTCTTTCTCATAGCTCTTTTCTCATGTTTTCTCATTCTTTCTCACTTGAAGGTCACGACCTTATCTCACCGAAGGCACGGTCGGGTGGAGTTCACAAAGCACCAACCCACTCTTTGTGACTTCTACTCACTCAAATGTCACGGCCCCATCTTACCGGAGGCACGGCTGGGAGTCACAAAGCACCCACTCTCGTGACTTTACTCATTTTCTGCTGATCAGACTCGGTTATGCATGGATTCGGAACCCTTGGTCACGTGAGTGTATATTCTCCCTCTCTTGAATGTCATGGCCCTATCTTACCGGAGGCACGGCTGGGAGATCACAAAGCACCCACTACCCGTGACGATTCTACTCATCACTCTCGGGTTCCCCATTGCACAATCTACTCTATTCTCTTCTTTAGCACTACTCTTTCTTTGTTCACTAGTGCTTATTCTCTCTTTCTCTTTACTCTTGGAGTAGCTTAGACTCCAATTCTCTACTCTTTCTTGAGCTACTTCTCAAGTGCACAATTAATGCATATGGATGACTCATGCTCATTAATGCACTCATGAAATGCCAATATGCAATGTTGCAAGAATTAAGGTTTACTAATAATGCTCATACTTCTCTTAGGCATTTCATCAAACAACTCATGTGCATATAAAAACTCTACTTTAACTATAACTCTAATTCTTTCTCTAGCCATCCAAAAATGGGAGGAAACTCTCTCATAAACTCTAAATTCCTGTCAAGGAAAACACTCCCAAAGAGGTATACACAAAACCTCTCAAACTTCATCTCAAATTCCATCTCTCAATACACATCAAAACACTTCTCATAAATGAAGTGTATCCAACAACCATAAAATCAATACTCATCTCAACTCAACTTCTCAACAAGCATAATACATACATATATAAAGAAATCTCTACTCAAATGATTTCTTAAGCTTTAGCTTGAGTTGGATTTACTTACCTTGTGAGTGAGTGGCTTCACTAGCACTTCTCTTTCCCTTTGGTAGCTTGTCTTTTCTCTATAACTTTAAACAATAATACCATAAGATTTCAACACATCCATAATCAAATTTCATATCTAAAGCATGAATCCTTACCTTAGGATGCTTTAGATTAACTCTCTATCAAAAACTATTCAAAAGCCCTCCAAAAGTCCTTAGAAATTCTTGGAAAATGGAGTGGAAGGTTGAGAGAAAATGGGGAATGAGAATGGCGGTGGAAGAAGAAGAATGAAGGGTTTACTAAGGTTAATCCCTTTTTAGCTCAAAATATCTACATTCATTCCTATATTGCCCTTGCTCTTCCTTGGAAATCCCATCATTGTCCTTTCATTCATTACAATCACACCCCCACTCTAACATATTCTCCATGAAATTGCCTTACATTTCACTCCCCACTTTTCCTGCTAATTAGGGGTAGAATGGTCATTGTGCCCCAAAGGAAGAATTCTCTAGAAACTTAACAAAAATCTCAGCCAGTTCTTCGCCGCGGCGAAGCAAGTTTCTTCACCCTGGCGAAGAAATTCGCCGCGGCGAAGTCTGCCTTTCAAAAATTTCAACCAGACTTCACCAATTTCAGGGCATTCAAGCAATTTCAACACATACACACTTAACTAAGGGCACAAAAACAACTTTAAGTGCAAATTGAGCAAATAGGAGTTACATACCTCAAGCGGGCATTACATTGGTGTAGTTTGACACTAGCCTAATGTAGTTTTATTCAGAGCTATTAAAATGGTAGTGATTGGCTACATCGAGAAGTGTATCAAGACTATGGTGGATTGACAAAGGATTCATCACTCTTAGGTACAAAAGAAATTATCTCACTGAGCAATCTGGTAAATGGAAATGACACTAAATCTGTGGCCATAATGGGATTGAGTTGTAGTTCAATCCAATCTATTTTCGGTTGTTGGTCCAATAACCGAATACCGAGATGTCAAAGATATATGAGGTTGACACTATTTCCGTACCTCAACCTTGATGAGATAATGAATGATGAAAGGATTTGATTGCATGATAACCATATCGTTGATAGGTAAGCTGTTTTGCTAAATCTGAATCTATCGAGTGGCCATGACACCTTGCTCGAGGCTAATCTTGGTTTGTGTTTAGTAAGACGATTGATACTATTCACTATCGATATGATGAAGAGCCTTCGGGTCACACACATAGAAGACAGAATAAGGATAAAAAAGTGAGAAGGGTATTTTCATCTTTTAAGATGAAATGGTATTTTGGTAATCTCACAGCGCAATTAAATTTGCTAAGGTTCTTGCCTATATCTAATTTTCATATGGAAATCAAAATAAGTGAGATTATATATATATGTATAACTGTTATATTAATATTAATATTAAAGAAAATATAAAATCAAATTCAAGTTTGAATTTGAAATATAAAATGCCATGTGGGAATTTACCTTGATATTGGTAATTGTATATTTAATTTAATTATGGAATTATTTGATATAATTCAAAAATTAAGTTAGGGTTTTTGGTGTACACTATTTAAGTGTACTTAAAATCAAAAACAAAAAAATAATATTCACAAAAACAAAACCCAAGCCATCCACACTCTCTCTCACTCTCCCAAACCGTGGACTCTCCATTGTTGAAGGAGGAGAATTTTTCTTAGAAAAATTATGCATTCCTATCCTCAATACTTGTGGTTTTGGCTAGCACATCGAATCACTTGGTGATCAGCATCCTGTCTTCATGTGGATACCAAAAGTGCACTTCTAATTTGAAGTGGAAGCGAATCATATCGATTGAAAGGGCCTTCAAATGCTGATATGAATCTCTGATTTTTGGTTTAATATATGTTTCATATGTAAACTCCGTAAATGAGTATAAAGATCTAGGGCTCAAGGTTTATGGATCAAAGTTTGTGTTTGCATTCTGCTGAGCAAATCTGATCCATATACCTACAATGGTATCAGAGCCTCTTATACCTTATTACGTTGTTTTTAAATGACATTTGGTTGATTTGGTTTCGATATGTATCAATTAGGGTTTTA
Source organism: Pistacia vera (assembly GCF_008641045.1). Taxonomy (NCBI): domain Eukaryota; kingdom Viridiplantae; phylum Streptophyta; class Magnoliopsida; order Sapindales; family Anacardiaceae; genus Pistacia; species Pistacia vera. The sequence continues at coordinate 74,388 of NW_022196550.1, read as the reverse complement.
ATGTTTTTCTTAAAATCTGTAAATTGATTAATAAAAACTGTTTTGGTTGATGTGTTGCATTGAATGAATATTGCATTAGATCTTTTATTTTTTTTGGTGTTTGATCAAGGTCAGGTAAAACTTGGTCTTGATCTGTAGAATGAATTGCAATGAAGGGCAGTACCTGCTATTGTGCGCTGTCGTAGATGGCAGCAGTTGTGGCAATGTGCAAACGCGTGTTGTTGCTGGTTAAAACACACACAACAGTGCTATTGTTGCATGCTGCCATGTGTGGAAGGGTGTTGGCCGCATGCCTGGGCTGTGTTGCCGCAAACGGCACAACAGCAGCCTTATGCGACAAGTAGCAACACATGTGAATGCACTGCTACTGTCCTCCCCGTGAACTATTTTATGAGGCTGTCCTGTGGTGTCCAAGTGCTCCTTGCACTTGGCCTTGACCAGTATTTGGTTTTTCAACCAAAGGCCTGATCTGGTGTGCGTTAAAATGTGCACCAAAACTGGAATTTTTGGGCAGCCCACGATTTGATGAAATAAGCTAATTTTTTGGGTCATGATTGTGTTATTACATGATATTTTTTTAATCCATTAAATGTTGTTGCATGTTAGAAGCATTATGGAGGCCCAATTGAGTGCGGCCAAATAACGAGGGACTAAAATGAAAATTTTAAAACTTGTTGGACTTAAAGTAACACTGCCGAATATCAAAAGGTAACATAATCTACCAACTTAATCAAATTTTGAATTTTGATTGTTTATGCATCTTCTTGTTTGTGAAAATGCATAGTGTTTGGTGCATAAGCCTATAAACCTAGTTTAATAATTTTTGGGATTATGTAATTTAAATAGGGCTTGCGTGCCTTGCCTTTCTCTTTATTCTCCAATGTAACTTCTCTCTCTCATCTCACTCCCCTTGAATGTAACTCGAGGTTTGTTTTCAAATATGTAAATTGTAATTTTATTTTGAAATTTTTGTAATGTTTAAGAAGAAGAAGCGATGGAAAGAAGAAGGCAAATTACTTGAAGAATCTATTTAATTATTTAAACTTAGGTTGACCTACCGATTCCTCTAGGCTTGAGGAGATCGGTTTTAGTTAAGGCTATGCACCAACACGTTTCCTTAATGTTTAGTATGCATGCTAAGGGTGTATGTTATGACTATAACATGCTAATAAGATAAAATTAGTGAGACATAAAATAAAAACCCCTCAGCTAAAGTATATTAAGTCAATTAATTGAAACGTCTTCCATCACCATGGGTTTGACCAAACCACTGTTCATCGAAACCTTGTTCGCTAAAGCAAAGTGTACACTTCTACCAATTTTTTGGCTTATTTCACATTTGAGGTTGGTAGTAGGAGCTATCATTGGTGTGAATTAAGTTTGTTGACCTACCTAATCAACTTATTTTGGCTTGTTCGCCAAAGCAAAGGTTTGAAATGGGCTAGATGGGATCTCGGTCCACTAGGAAAGCCAACAGGCTTTCCCAAGTTAATAGTGAGGGCTATTAACTTGAGGAAAATAGTGGGAGCAATTATTTAATAAAAAACCTTATTAAATAATAATAAACAATATACTAAAGTTTGTCTTTCTGCACTTGTAGAATCATAAAATGAGCAACAACAACCTTACAATGCGTCTGATAATCAACACAGGCTGGATGGTAGTAATTTTTCAAACTGGTGTAAAGATCTTCAGATTGTACTTAAGTTTGAAAGTAAATTGTGTACCATCAATCAGGCTCTGCATCAAAAGCCTGATAAAGACATCACTCGAGAACCATGAGATGTTGGCAAAAAAGGTCTTGATGATACTAGCATAGAACTTATTAAGTACATTATTTTAGCATCAATGACACTTAAATTGCAATAGCAATATGAAAAACATGGATCCTTCTACCATGATTTTATACCTTCAACATAATGAAGGTATGAGGTGTCGAAATAGTTGTTAACGTGCATAATGGATAAGCGTACTGAAGTTAGACCTCATGTACTCAAGATGATTGTGTACGTTGAAAGGCTTGAGACTTTTGGTTGTGGTTTGGACAATGACTTGATAATCGACTTAGTCTTGCAGTCCTTACCTGATTCTCATTCTCAGTTTATAGATAATATGAGAATGAATGAGAAGACTCTTCTTGAGGTCCTAACCTTAAAAGAAGACTTTAAGTCTAAACCAGTGATGTTAGTTGCTAACACTAGTAAAGAAGTGGTCAAAGGTAAAGGTAAGGCTAAGGCCAAACCCAAACCTAAGTCCAAACCTCAGGATGTTCTTAAGTTTAGGGTTGACATCAACTAAGCTGGGAAGATAGTTTGCTTCTACTGCGGTAAGGCCTTTCTGAAGAATAAGAAGAAGAATGCCTTTTCTTCTAAAGGTGTGTATTAGATCTATTCATCTCTTGTTACATTTTGGGTCATTGACATTAGATGTGGTTCTCACATTTGTGATAATGTGGACCTACTAGTTGAAAATGGAGCACATAAATGCTACATTAGTTGTGGGATGTTATTATTTGACTTTACCTATGGGCTTGTTATTGGAACTTATGGATTATTATGATTTACCTTAGTTTCTAGAAATAATATTTCTGTGTCCACTTTGGACAAATGAGAATATTGCTTTTATTACTAATGGATTATTGTCTTTTAGTATAAATAACATTCTTCATGGAACAATTTCGTAATAATTATATGTTCTTGAAATAGACACTATGAATATTCTCAAAGTAACAACTATGCCAAGATGGCAAATTGAGTTATACATACCTAATTCTGGGGTTATGCCTTAGAGACTACGACTCACGTACTGAACGATGTGCCATCAAAGTTTGTGGATAAGACTCCATATGAACTATAGAATGGGCAAAAGCCTAATTTGTTTTATCTGAAGATTTGGGGTTGTAAAGCTTATGTCAAGAAATTGACTTCAAACAAGCTGGACCTAAATCTAATAAATGTATATTTGTGGAGTATCCTAAGGAGACCAGAGGATACTATTTCTACAACTTAGAAGAGCGTAAAATTTTTGTTGCTTGTACTGATGTTTTCTTAGAGAAGGAATTTCTTCTAAGAGGTACTAGTGGGAGAAAAGTTTAACTCGATGAAGTTCTAGTACCACAAGATACATTAGACGAAGGACAGGATGATGTGCCACAAGAAGTGGTTGAACATCATGAGGAAGTTACTCCACAATCTGTGGATCAAAGTGAACTACCTCGATTAGCACAGGAGTTGCGTAGGTCTGGAAGAGTACATCATAAGCCCAAGAGATATGGTTTTCTCATGACTCAACATGGCGATGTACTAGTCTACCAAGACAATGAACCCAGAACCTACGATGACACTATATCAAATCTAGATTTCGTTAAATGACTTAAAGCCATGAAATATGAGATGGACTCCATGTACTATAACCAAGTATGGTCTTTGGTGGATCCACTTGAATGGGTAAAACCTATAAGGTGTAAATGGGTCTTCAAGAAGAAGACTGACATGGATGGCAGTGTGCATACCTATAAGGCATGACTAGTTGCCAAAGGTTTCAAACAAATTCATGGCATTGACTATGAAGAAATTTTTTCGCCGGTTGCCATGATCAAGTCTATCCAAATTATGTTCGCGATTGCTTCATATCACAACTATGAAATTTGGCTGAAGGATGTCAAAACAGCTTTCTTGAACATAAACCTAGAAGAAGATGTGTATATGACAAAACCCGATGGTTTCGTTCTTGTTAGACAAGCTGATAAGATATGCAAGTTACAAAGGTCCATTTATGGACTCAAGCAAGCTTCTAGGAGCTGGAATATTTGTTTTGATGAAGTTGTAAAAGACTTTGGTTTCATCAAGAACGAAGATAAGCTCTGTGTTTACAAGAAAGCAAGTGGGAGTGCAGTTGCATTCTTGGTGTTGTATGTCGATGACATACTTCTTATTGGGAATGATATACCAAACTTGCAATCAATAAAGACTTGGTTATCTAAGTGCTTCTCTATGAAAGACTTAGGAGAAGCAGCCTATATCCTTGGGATAAAGATCTATTGTGATAGATCACATAGGTTTCTTGGCCTAAGTTAGAGTACATACATAGACAAGGTACTGAAGAGATTCAGTATGGAAGAATCCAAGAAAGGATTTCTTCCAATGTCACATGGTTTTTATCTCTTTAAAGACATGTGTCCTAAAACACAAGATGAGAGAGATAGGATGAAAATGATCTCATATGCGTCACTAATTGGATCCATCATCTATGTCATGTCATGTACTCGGGTTGATGTTTCATGTGCATTAAGCACTTGTAGTAGATATCAATCAAATCCAGGTGACGTCACTAGATAGTTTTCAAGAACATCTTAAGTACCTAAAAATGACTAAGGATATGTTTTTGGTTTATAGAGGGGAAGATGAGCTCGTTGTTAGATGATACAACGATGTTAGTTTTCAAATGGATAAAGATGATTATTATTCCTAGTCTGGTTTTGTATTTTGTCTCAATGGAGGTGCAGTGAGCTGGAAGAGCTCCAAGCAAAGCATTCTAGTGGACTCTACAATAGAAGCTGAGTATATCGCATTATCCGATGCGGCCAAAGAAGCAGTTTGGATTAAGAAGTCATCGAACTTGGTGTGATTTCCACTATTGTTGATTCAATAGATGTCTATTGCGATAACAATGGAGCAATAGCTCAAGCGAAGGAACCATGGTCTAACCAACGATCCAAACACATACTTAGGTGATTTCATCTCATCAGAGAAATGGTTGAGAGAAAAGATGTGCATATTTGCACAGTACATACTGATGACAACCTCGCCGATCCATTGACAAAGGCTTTGTAGTAGTAGAAACATGAAAAGCACTTAATATCATTTGGTATCAAATACATGAATGATTGGCTATAGTGCAAGTGAGAGATTGTCAGAATAGGCGCCTTAGAGCCAATCCATTTTGTAATGTTGACTCTTGTAATAATTTTTATAATCAATAAAAAAGGCTTTTTATATTATGTAATTCATATTTATTATATGTTGTGATGTATGTCCTTAGAATGGTAGAATCGTTACGAGGGTATCAAGTGTTTCAAATATTGATAGAGAGAACCATACGATCACATATGGTGGCTATTCTAGAAATATTTGTAGCCCCAGTATTATTCTGACTAGGGACACATATAATACGGTAAGGCTATCATAGTGTTGAACGACCTTGTTGAAAGGCAGTGATTGATCTCACTTGTCAAGGCTGTTTGCCAACAACCTGGTGCAATACATGGGTGCTTGCCATGGGTGAGTTCACCAGACAGACCCACTAGAGGATTCCACATAGATGGTAACCCCAGTGTCTGTGGAATAAATCCTCTAACGGATGGTGGTGCATGTGATCCTTAGACTTACAATCACCAGAGCACCTTGTGCAATAATTGGTGTAATTTGACACTAGTGTTCCAGCGTAATTCTATTTGGAGCTATCAAAACGATAGTGATTGGCTACATCAAGAAGTATATCAAGACCATAATGGATTGACAAAAGATTCATCACTCTCAAGTACGGGAGCGATTATCTCACTGTGCAATTCGGTAAATGACAACGACATTAAATCTGTGGCCACAGTGTGATTGAGTTGTATCTCAATCCAATCTATTTCCAATCGTTAGCCTAATAACCGAATACTGAGATGTCAGGGATATCTAAGGTTGACATTACTTCTGTACCTCAACCTTGATGAGATAATGAAAGATGAAAGGATTTGATTGCATGATAACCATATCATTGATAAGTAAGCTATTTCGCTGAATCCGAATCTATTGGGTGGCCATGATGCCTTGCTAGAGGCCAATCTTGGTTTATATTTAGTGAGACGATTGATTGGGTGTCAATCGTGATACTACTCACTGCTGATATGATGAAGAGCCTTCGGGTCATACACATAGAAGATAGATTAAGGATAAATAAGTGAAAGAGTATTTTCGTCTTTTAAGATGAAAGGGTATTTCGGTAATCTCACAGTGCAATTAAATTTGCTGAGGTCGTTGCCTATATTAAATTTCATATGGAAATTAAAATAAGTGAGATTATGTATTTAAATATATATATTTAAATATATGTATTTAAATGTTATATTAATATTAATATTAATATTTGAATAATATTAATATTAATGATAATATAAATCAAATTCAAGTTTGAATTAGAAACATAAAATGCCATGTGGGAAATTACCTTGATATTGGTAATTATATATTTAACTTAATTTTGGAATTATTTGATATGATTTCAAAATTAAATTAGGGTTTTTGGTGTACACTATTTAGGTGTTTAAAATCAAAAACAAAAAAATAATTTTCACAAAAACAAAACCCTAGCCATCCACTCTCTCTCTCTCCCTCACTCTCCTAGACTGTGGACTCTCCATTGTTGAAAGAGGAGAATTTTTCTGAGAAAAATTCTACATTCCCATTCTTGATACTTGCAGTTTTGGCTAGCACATCGAGCCGCTTGGTGATCGGTGTCCTGTCTTCATGTGGATACCGAAAGTGCACTTCTAACTTGAAGTAGGAGCAAATTGTGTTGATTGAAGGAGTCTCCAAATACTGGTATGAAACTCTGATTTTTGGTTTAATATATGTTTCATATGCAAACTCCGTAAACGGGTATAAGATATAGGGCTCAAGGTTTATGGATCAAAGTTTTTATTTGTATTCCGTTGTGCAAATCTGATCCGTAGACCTACAATCCTTGGATCTTGTTTTGGGCCCAAGCTTTTTTACCACCTCTACTACTAGAAACACATGGTGAAGGTCAAATATCAATTTCCTTTATATTTGACGTCCTGTTTATTATCCATTTCGTCTTGATGAGATCTATGCGACTTATCTATCTTACTTTACCTTGATTGTAGGTCTTTAATGCAAATTTGAGTCTTAGTGGGTTTTTACGTATATTTTTAGAATTTAAGAATTTTTGAGGAAGAGATGTTATTCTTAAAGATTATTATTATTATTTTAATTAATACCAAAAGTTCTTCTAAGTTCTACCCAAAATTAAGATATTTATTGTATATATAGTTTAGGCTTCTTTTTTTAATGACAATATTTGGAAACAAAAAAAAAAAAAAAAACCTGGTAATATAAATACCTATTAGGTTCAGTGTAATTGACAATTAGACCTAAAGATTTAAATAAGTGATACTGTAAGCCCAAACGATATAGTATAGGGATATTTCCGTCCAAAAGATAACCGTCATTAGCATAATTTGTTATTGTTATCTAACACACAAATTTGACAAAAAAACACAAAAACGCTTTTGTCTTATATGATTATTCATATAATAAACAAATATATATATATATATATATATAGAGAGAACATAAAAAAATGCAAAAAATTGTTTTTCAGAAAAATATATTTTTTATCCAACAAAATTAAAATAACAAGTGTTTACATCAATGAAAAATAGTTTTTTTATTATACAATTTTTCTAATGATTTTAATATTTAAAAATAATAATTTGAAAGATGAAAATCATAATACAATAAAACTTATCTATAGACATAACTAAGGTGAAATCAAACTAATTTTATTACTATGAGGAGGTTATAACTTAATAGAGGTATAGTTACAAAAATTATTGTTTGACTTAGTTATGCTTAATGCAAGTGGTACATAGGTAAAGTAATAAAATTATTAATTGCTACAATTAGACAAAAGAGGAAGGAACCTCTCCCCTTATGGCCAGATGACAAACCCTTTAACCACTGAGGTTAGTTATACCTAGGGAGTCTTGTATTCTAGTAATAGGAGAGGTACCTACTATATTTATACCATTACCTTGGTTCATTAGGCCTTGTAGATTGTTTCGTGGCCTTGAGGATTAGACAATTTCTACAGTTGGGCTTGGATACCTAAAAAAAAAAAAAAAAAGAGGAATGGATAATTTGAGGATGATAGTAAAAAAGTATAGAAAAATTCATGCCAAAACTTTAAACATGTTTGAAAACCTAAAAATATTTTGGTTTTAATAAAAAGTGTTCGTGTGAGCGAGTTATACGTACCTATAAGTTCAAAGATATGGTCACAATTCTAAAATATAAATTATTGTCTCAAACAACTTTACATAAATTTTTTATTTCATTTTACACCTTTAATTTACATATATTTTTTGCTATAGACAGATAATATTACTATGTAGGCAAGTTCCTTAAGATGAAACTTAGAAAAATTATCATTTATTATTTTATCCCTTTCTGTATTTTTTTTTTTTAATGATCAAGGTATCTAAACCTTGCGCGTATCTCAACTAATTCTCCGAGGTCTATTGAATCCATATAAACCCAATGAGTCAAGTAAGTTATAAATGTATAAGCGGTCACTTGGTAAGACTCAATACAAGATGTTTGGATTCTAAACGTCTTGTTCACCGGCAACAAGTCAAGTGGTAACTTTTTCCCTTTGTTATCATGGTCATTGTGTTATCTTGTGAACAAAATAGACAAACTCTTCTGTTTTTAATCTTTCAAGTTTACTCTTTTATCTAACAAATAAGTTAACAACTATTGTCTTTTGGATGAAAATATCTTTATATTTAATACTGACTTGTAATAAAACTTGTTTAAATCTTAGAGCCTAATTATTACTTATATTATATCTAAACGGTGTTCACGTTCGAAAGCTTGTAATCAGAAGGTAAAGGACGCCACATGGAAATTCACTGTTCACCTAAGCATAACTGACTTTTTAACACTTTTGACTCATCCAAATCAACACTAGACTGTTCAACAACTTGCCCTCAATTAACGCGAACTAAGTCAAAATCAAATGACATGAAACCCACTACCCTTTACCATACTGTAAATTTAACTGCTAGTTCGCAAGGGCGAATGGTACTTGTATAATGAATATTAGTTTCCGTTGGTGGTACGCGGAAAGTGGGCCGTGGATATTATCAAAGAGCCGCTTAAGTGCTTGGTCGCCTTTTAACTGAAAGATTTTTTTGTTTTTCTAATTATTTATTGTCTCACGTCTTTGACCTCTTCTTGTTATAGCTTCCCAATATTCTCCTCATAAACCCTCCCGAATTCATCGCTAGCACTTTTATAGCTTTTGTTAATTTTGTCAATCTCTCATCAAACACTATTACTCTCTTCCATTTCCTTAGAGAAATGAAGATGGAATCTGCAGAGATTTTGAATAGATTCTCAGAAAATGCCGACAATCCCTCTCCAGATCATAATTCTAATTCAAATTCAAATTCAAATTCAAATGGCGATGCCGTTGAAGATTCAATTAAAAGTAAAGTGATGGAGTGGGGATCATCCAACCTCATTCACAGCTTCCAAAGCCAGAAGCTCCTCCTGGCCTTTCACCAGTACTCCTCCTCCTCCAGTTACAGAGAATTCATTCCTCGACATGCCTACAATCGGTAAATTTATTCGTGAAAGAAGCAACAACTTCTCTGCTGCAATCGCCAAAACTCTCTCTCTCTCAAAGAAAACTCGATGCAGATGCATGGTCTGAAACTGTAATGATCAAATCGGACGGGTAACTCAGTTCAATATCTCTGGACTCAAAGTTGTAGTGAAGCTCAAGAACGAGATGAAGATGAAAATATAATATAAATGGTCATGATATAAAACCGCATAAGCTCTTTTCAAGATCCAACTGCGAGACAGTACAGCTGTTCGGACCTTTTTTAGACAAAAGGATTGCAATTTATTGAAATTAATATCGACGTCTATCCAAAAGAGAAAAAGATGTATACAAAGACAGGATCTTCTCAGGTGCCGCAGATATTCTTCAACGATAAGTTGTTTGGAGTTTGGTGGCTTTGAATTCTTTGAGGATAGTGGGAGTTTTGACCTCGTTTCAGGGAGATGTTGGTGAAGAAATGTTCTAGTGATGCACCGCACCACCCGTCTATGGTTTGATGTGATCATGATGACGAATCCATGGATGATTTGTTGGATATTATTAGGGTGTTAAGACAGAAGTTGCCAATTCAAGACCGTCTGATGAAGATGAAGATTGTTAAAAACTGCTTTGCTGGAAGTGAGATGGTGGGTATGCTCCACCCTTGGATTGCGGCAGGAGGAAGGTACGTTTTTGAATGTTTTTTATTGAAATTGGATTTTGAGAAATATTGAATGTCTATTTGATTTGGTGTGTTTACAAATATCTGATTATCTCTAGAACTTTTTTTTATCAGAAATTGCTTTTTCATGTTTTTATGGTAAAATGAAAAATTACTGTTTGTCAACTTAATGATGGCGAGCACGCGGGAGATATGATAACCCCGCTATTACATAACTGCTTCCTATTCTAAAACAATAATTAATTAATTCCTTTAATAAACAATCATATCATATCATTGGTTAGAAAACATTATTATGGACTGTGTGTAATATACAAGTTGGTTGATATAATCACAGTACATGGACATCATAGATTAAATTGATAATTGATTTTGTCTGTGTATCAGGTTTGTATTTAATTTATCTGTTTCTTTGAGTTAAAAGAGCTAGAGCAAGGAGGTCCCGTATGATCCCGTGGAAATGTTGTTAACTGTAGCTGTAGGAACTGGCAATTTGAAGGCCCAAAGTTAGAGAATTAATTATAATAATTTTACTTCGTACTAAGTTAACAAATACATTTGGTCAGAAAGAAAATCGAGTTAAACAGAACACAATCAATTAGTATTAAAACTCACATGCGCATGTTCATTTCTGCTCTATATGAGTTTGAAATAGTTTTTTTGTGACGCACCTGTTCTGCCACGATTTACAAAAATTTATATTAAATACGAAAATAGTCCAAGATGATAGGGCATTATTGTCCTTCGAAAATGGGTCTATTTGTTTTTTTCCATGATTATTTTTGACACTATATACTACCCTTTTTCTAAAACTATTAAAAATTATAAATGAAATTTTGCATTCAGGAAGGAATTGAACAAGTGATAAATTCAGAATGAAGAAATGACTGATTTACCTTTTTGTAGTTTTGAGTTGTTGTACAATGATGCAAATTAAAATGTAGGGCGTTGAGATTGGAAAGCAGCTGAGCAAGAAGCATTTTATCCATCACGTTTTCGGGTAAGAAACATGTAAAAATAATAAATTATCAAATGGTGATTAACTTTGGTTATGCTTATGTTATAATATTAATGCAGAGAAAATGATTTTGAAGATGGAAACCATTTCTATCGTTTCCTGGAGCATGAACCCTATATTCCAAAATGCTATAATTTTAGAGGATGCACAAATGATTTTGAGCCTAAGACTGCCGTTTGGTTGGACAAAGACTTAACAAGATAATGTCTGCCATACTTGAGTCTTACGCCTCTGATGATAGATGTCATGTCGACTATGTGGCCATCAGCAGAAGTGGAGAATTTCGAAGGTATTAATTCTTTCTTTTCTTACGAATTGAACACACACACACACACACACACATTTATATATTTTGTAATATTTGGAATTTAATCTATTTGAGTTGTATATTTTTGGTTTATATAACCTTCTAATATTGATTGTTTTATATAATTTATTGTTGCTATGAGTGCAGATATGTTAATTTGCTCAAATCTTCATAGGGTGAACCTTTTACACTTTCAGCAGATAGAAATTAGCCTTCTTCTTGAACTGTACAATCATGTCTCCATGCTATAATTAGGATAGGTCACCCAGAGGGAGTAATTGAAAGGAAATCTCTTTTCTGATTTTCAATTGTATTGGAGGGTATCCCTATTCCTTGATTACAATAAAGAATGGAATCCTCAGAAACAATCGGAGGGGTACCTACTCATTAGTCAAGCCCTTTGGCTCTGGAGACAAGCGCCTAGAGGTTATTAATTTTTTTTTTTTTTTTTTTTTTTTTTTTGGTTGTATAGTATAATTATTTTATGAAATCTAAAAATATTTCATGAAATCTGAAGATATATTGACTTTTTTTCTTACTGAATAAAATGAGCTCATTACTCAGAAATGAATCCTTTAATCCACTTTGGACTTGCAATGGAACAAAATCAAGTCCCACGGTGAGGTTTTTCACATCCCAGGAGTTGAAGCTGATCTAGATTTGCCACAAGAGAATTCTTTCAGAGGGTGGAATGAAGTGAATTTGGATGAGACGACAATTTATCTGACGCGGATCATCAAGTGGTGAGTGATATCTTTTGTATAAATGGTTACAGCGATCTGCTTCAACATTATCCATTGGCAGGTCTTTCATCATCAGTTTAACTGCATGTTATAACGTTGTTGTGCCACGGTTCAAGTCGGATTTTGGACAGGACAAAGAAATCCTGAAGTGGATAATCAGTTATCTGATGCAACCAAAGCTGGTCTCTTGACTCACCTCTTGAGTGATGGGGGTCCCATAATATTGTATACCAGAACTATGATTGGTCATGAATTCCTAACCATCTTTAAGGGAGCCATCATTTGAAAAATTAATATAGGAAAAAAAAAGTAGTTACTAGAGGTGATGATTGTGTATATAAGATCTTAATAGGTGAACACTGTTTCCCCAGCCCTGAGCAGCTGTTTTGAAATGAAAATAGAATGCTAAGAATGATTTACAGTTTTTTCAGTGCATAAGAAAGATTTTGAACTGAAAGAAAAAAAAAATGGCAATACCACTGGCTTGTCTAATCTTTTGTTTTTGTTCCTTACCTGTGAACTCTTCATCGATGGATTACATAATTACCCGGTCCCCATTTACGCAAAAGCCCTTTGATTTTCTCAAACTTTACATCACCTAACCATGTCATTAAAGAACTCTCTAATTTTTTCTAATATAACAAATACCTCGTACAACTTTCTAAATACAATCTTAACGCCATAAATTACATTTTCTTACATGACCATCAACTTCAATTATTTCATGCCCTTCTTCTTCTTTTCTTTTGACTACATTCTATACATTAATCTATATTGTCATATTAATCATTGTAAATTCAATCTAATAAATGGCACAACATATATACTTTGGCTAATTCTAATTTCTTTCTAACATTTTTACCTAAACTTTTGGCCAATACAACCTATATCAAGATCTCCTGGCACAATTCTATAGCTTGTAATATATATAAGGCGTAAACACACCTCATACCAATCAATTTCTAAAATGGTCATGTTATTTATATATAAACTAAACTTTTATTTCTTTGATGTTTCTTTTGATATCTATACTTGGGAAAGCTTTTCTATTCTTTATACAATAAAATCACTTATTACAATTGTTTTTAATTAATCTCAAAACAAGAAACAACATTATACTCATTTGGCCAAGCCATTATTTGGATGATCTTTCTATATTCAAGTACACAAACTTAGAAAATTATATGGCAATTGATATGTCATGACATAATCTACCATTCTCTACTTCACACATGCATATCAAAGTAACAATTTAACATGTAAATCCCTTCTAACACTTTCCCAAAGTCATAGTTTCACAATTTCTAATTCAATAACTAAATAAAATGTGCTATTGAAGAAATACTAAGGGTTCAGTAACTTGAACCATGCACTAAAAGTCATTTATCTCATTGAACTAACATGACCAAGTGATATTATAAATTTTTGGCATACAAAATGCACTCTTGAATACTAAATTTACACTTGGTTAAGCCTAACATAACCTTCGACTCCAATTCTTTCCTTTCTCTAACAATTTCTTCAATAAGATTTAACAAACAATGCAGGCATTTCTCTTTGAATTTTCATCAAACAATTCACATGCACATGCAAATACTTAGTTGGCCCCACTTCCAAATCTCTCCAATCCACCAAATTGGAGCAAAAACCACTAAATTTAACTTCAAATCTGGCCGGATTCAGCACTTCAAAATTTCATCAACAATCTTCCATATTTCATCCATAATTCCACCAAATCCACCACACACACATGAACTACTTCTCATGGCTGGAATTTTACACATCATTCAACATTAAAACAACCAATAATTCTCCCCATATAATCACATACAAACAAACAAGATCAATCTACACAAATTGCTCAAATCAAAACTAAAATTGGATTTACTTACCTTGAATTGGTGCAACACTAATGATATAACCTTTCTTTGCTAAATTCTCTTTCTCTTGGACCTAAATCATATAAAACCATAAGAATTTAAAACTTTAAAGTTTAATTACACACCTTTGTGCTGAATCTTACATTTGGATGCTTTATGATTGAAAATCTACAAAAATTTAAGCCAAATCCTATGAATTCTCTTTGAAATTTGGTGAAGAAGTTTGAGAAAAATGGGATGGGGGTGGCGTGTACTAGGGGTGGGAATGGATAGGGTTTAGTTTATTGAAACCTTATATATATATATATATATATATATATATATATATATATATATATATATATATATATATATATTTATATTCCCATTTTGCCCTTGTACTTTTATGATAATTCCAATTATGCCATACATGCATTTACCGATACCCTCACTTTCAATGGATTAACACATGTTCTTGGTCATTTTCACTCCCCACTCTTTCATCTGTTGTGGTGAAAAGACTATTTTACCCTTATTCTTTTATTTTTTTCTATTACTTTACAACCTATTTATCTCGGCATCCCACCACGTTTTTTTCTATAATCTTTCTACTACTCTATTCTCATCGTTAGCACACTTAATACATTATAATTATCATACTCACTTTTCACTTGAACACGCGATTGGTGTGAAATGACCATTTTGCCCCTATTGAAACTTTTATGGAATTCCTCTATAAACTAGTTAATATATTCACTATAACTATAAATAATCCCTACCATATTTCTGATGTGGGTATTACATCCTATCCCTTTCTCATTTTCTTTACATTGAGGGCAATGTTGACTTTAACTTTGGGTAGGGATTTTGGGAAATTTTTTTAAAACTTTAATATTTTTGCACAATTAGGTAGTTTTAGGTGTTTTTATGATAGGACATCTTGAGAAATTTAAAATTTTTAATATATTTGCACAATTAGGTAGTTTTTGGTGTTTTTATGATCATGACATCTGAGAAAGTTTGAATTTTTTTTTTTTGCTCACATAAGTCTATGAGAGTAATGATTGTGTGTTATAATGATTTCTGAAAAATGTTGAATATTGCTTAAAATTTGAGTTTGGTTGACTTTATGTTGCTAGAGGCTCTTTTGTTAGAGTAGATGCCGTAAAGCCAATCAATTATTGTAGAATTGACTCTTTGTAATAATGTTCATTAATCAATAATAAAAGGCATTTTATTCTATATCGCGTAAATCATTATTATTGCAATATGTATTGATATATAGATTAGACATTGTTGAGGAGATGATCTAGGCTATCTTTGGATCGTTTGAGCCTTTCTAGCTAACCTTTATCATATTTATCACTAGTCACCTCTTTGAGCTTTTTTATATAATAGAGCCATATTTTTCTTGTGTGGCCAAATTGTCTGACTCTTATATGCCTAAACACTTTATTCTTACAATTTAAGAGAACTACGTGGCATATACATAGCATAAAGAGCAATAAAGGTCTATGTACAAATGGTTGACCAATAAAAAATCCACCATCCAAGGCTATAAAAATGATAAGTTTGGGGGTTGTGGAAAGTCAACAATAAAGCAAGATATTCTATTTTCAAGTAAAGAAAAAAAAATGGTAGTTGACAAAAGAGAAAGGTCGAGCAGTGGTGAAAAGTTAAGAATTGAAGTATAGAGGTTCTTTGTGTTTGCATTATGATCAAAGCGAGTTCTCTTCCTTTGTTTATCCTATCCTTTCTTTGGAGCCTATTACCTTAGCCTAACATTACAAGCTTTATAAAGATATTTTGATCTTTGGCAATGCACTAGTTTACATTAGTGGAGAGTGATTTGAAAAGTAGGCCTATGGAGTTTGTTAGAGATCTATCATATATGTGCTTGTTTGCATAAAACAATCTGAGAAGTCGAATGGTAATTTTGCAATACCCACATTTAGAAATATGGTAGGGATTATTTTATAGTTATAGTGAATATATTTAACTAGTTTTATAGAGGAATTCCATAAAAGTTTCAATAGGGGCAAAATGGTCACTTCACATAAAATCACGTGTTCAAGTGAAAAGTGAGTATGATAAATATAATTTACTAAGTGTGCTAGCCATGAGAATAGGGTGGTAGAAAGATTATGGAAAAATGCATCCGGTGTGATACCGAGATAAATACGTGTTTGTAAAGTAATAGAAAGAAATTAAAGAATAAGGGTAAAATGGTCTTTTCACTCACAACTAGATGAAAGAGTGGGGAGTGAAAATGACCAAGAACATGTGTTAAATCCATTGAAAGTGAGGGTATATCGGTAAATGCATGTATGGCATAATTGGAATTATTATAAAAGTGCAAGGGCAAAATGGGAATATATATATACGTATATACTTTATTAGTTATAAGGCTTCAATTGACAAGCCCTAGCCATTCTTATCCCTTGAGCACGCCACCTTCCTCCCCCATTTCTCTTCCATTTCTTCAAAGTCTTCCAAGGGAATTACATGAGAATTCATGCCTAAGTGAATATATGTTCATTTTGTGGCTTTCTAAGGTTAGAATTTTAGCAAATGTTTGTGATTTGTGTTTTATAAGTATGAGTTCTCATGAATTTATGTGTTTTAGCATGAATCAATGGAGAAAGTGAGCAAAGGAAGCAAAGAAAAGGATTCTTGCAAGAAAAAGGTAAGTAAACCCAATCTAAGCTTTAATTTGAGTAGTTTATGTGTAATTTGATTCTTGAGTGTTTGTTTATGATGTATGATAAGAATTATTGGTTGTTTATATTTTTGTTTGATGGAGAATAATGTGTAGAAATTCAGCCAAGATGAGTAGTTATGTAGATGTGATGTTTTGGTTGAACTTTGGATGAAATTTTGATGATTTGATGTTGGAATTTGGAAGTGTTGAATCCGGCTAGATTCGAAGTTAAGTTTGGTGAGTTTTTACTCCAATTTTAGTGGATTTGGAGAGATGTGGAAGTGTGGCCAACCAAGTATTTGCATGTGCATGTGAATTGTTTGATGAAAATTCAAAGAGAAATGCATGCATGAGTTTGTTAAATCTTGTTGAAGAAATTGTTTGAGAAAGGAAAGAATTGGAGTTGAGAGGTTGTGTTAGGCTTAACCAAGTGTAAGTTTTAGTATTCAAGAGTGCATTTTGTTATGCCAAAATCTAGAATAACACTTGGTTATGTTAGTTCAATGAAATGAATGGCCTTTAGTGCATGGTTCNTATGCAATGGAACAAAATCAAGTCCCACGGTGAGGTTTTTCACATCCCAAAGAGTTGAAGCTGATCTAAGATTCGCTACAAGAGAATTCTTTCAGAGGGGTGGAATTGAAGTGAATTTGGATGGGAGGACAATTTATCTGACGCGGATCATCAAGTGGTGAGTGATATCTTTTGTATAAATGGTTACAGCGATCTGCTTCAACATTATTCATTGGCAGGTCTTTCATCATCTGTTTAACTACATGTTATAACGTTGTTGTGCCACAGGTTCAAGTCGGATTTTGGACAGGACAAAGAAATCCTGAAGTGGATAATCAGTTATCTGGATGCAACCAAAGCTGGTCTCTTGACTCACCTCTTGAGTGATGGAGGTCCCATAAATATTGTATACCAGAACTATGATTGGTCAATGAATTCCTAACCATCTTTAAGGGAGCCATCATTTGAAAAATTAATATAGGAAAAAAAAAAGTATAGTACTAGAGGTGATGATTCTGTATATAAGATCTTAATAGGTGAACACCTGGATTCCCCAGCCCTGAGCAGCTGTTTTGAAATGAAAATAGAATAGCTAAGAATGATTTACAGTTTTTTCAGTGCATAAGAAAGATTTTGAACTGAAAGAAAAAAAAAATGGCAATACCACTGGCTTGTCTAATCTTTTGTTTTTTGTTCCTTACCTGTGAAACTCTTCATCGATGGATTACATTAATTACCCTGTCCCCATTTACGCAAAAGCCCTTTGATTTTCTCAAACTTATACATCACCTAACCATGTCATTAAAGAACTCTCTAATATTTTTCTAATATAACAAATATACCTCGTACAACTTTCTAAATACAAATCTTAACGCCATAAATTTACATTTTCTTACATGACCATCAACTTCAATTATTATTCATGCCCTTCTTTCTTCTTTTCTTTTGACTACATTCTATACATTAATCTATATTGTCATATTAATCATTGTAAATTCAATCTAATAAATGGCACAACATATATACTTTGGCTAAATTCTAATTTCTTTCTAACATTTTTAACTAAACTTTTGGCCAATACAACCTATCTCAAGATCTCCTGGCACAATTCTATAGCTTGTAATATATAATAAGGCGTGAAAACACACTCATACCAATCAATTTCTAAAATGGTCATGTATTTAATATATAAACTAAACTTTTATTTCTTTGATGTTTCTTTTGATATCTATACTTGGGAAAGCTTTTCTATTCTTTATACAATAAAATCACTTATTACATATTGTTTTTAATTAATCTCAAAACAAGAAACAACATTATACTCATTTGGCCAAGCCATTATTTGGATGATCTTTCTATATTCAAGTACACAAACTTGAGAAATTATTATGGCATATTGATATGTCATGACATAATCTACCATTCTCTACTATCAACAATGTCATATCAAAGTAACAATTTAACATGTAAATCCCTTCTAACACTTTCCCAAAGTCATAAGTTTCACAATTTCTAATTCAATAACTAAATAAAATGTGCTATTGAAGAAATACTAAGGGTTCAAGTAACTTGAACCATGCACTAAAAGTCATTTATCTCATTGAACTAACATGACCAAGTGATATTATAAATTTTTGGCATAACAAATGCACTCTTGAATACTAAATTTACACTTGGTTAAGCCTAACATAAACTTTCGACTCCAATTCTTTCCTTTCTCTAACAATTTCTTCAATAAGATTTAACAAACTATGCATGCATTTTCTTTGAATTTTCATCAAACAATTCACATGCACATGCAAATACTTAGTTGGCCACACTTCCAAATCTCTCCAAATCCACAAAATTGGAGCAAAAACTCACTAAATTTAACTTCAAATTGGCCGGATTCAGCACTTCAAAATTTCATCAACAATTCTTCCATATTTCATCATAATTCCACCAAATCACCACACACAACATGAACTACTTCTCATGGCTGGAATTTTACACATCATTCAACATTAAAACAACCAATAATTCTCCCCATATCACATACAAACATACAAGAATCAATTACACAAATATGCTCAAATCAAACTAAAATTGGATTTACTACCTTGAATTTGTGCAAACATAATGATATAACCTTTCTTTGCTAAATTCTCTTTCTCTTGGACCTAAATCATATAAACCATAAGAATTTAAACTTTAAAGTTTAATTACACACCTTTGTGCTAGATCTTACATTTGGATGCTTTATGATTGAAAATCTACAAAAATTTAAGCCAAATCCTATGAATTCTCTTTGAAATTTGGTGAAGAAGTTTGAGAAAAATTGGATGAGGGTGGGCGTGTACTAGGGGTGGGAATGGATAGGGTTTAGTTTATTGAAACCTTATTATATATATTATATATATATATATATATATAATATATATATATAATATATATATATAATATTTATATTCCCATTTGCCCTTGTACTTTTATGATAATTCCAATTATGCCATACATGCATTTACCGATATACCTCACTTAATGGATTTAACACATGTTCTTGGTCATTTTCACTCCCCACTCTTTCATTAGTTGTGAGTGAAAAGACTATTTACCCTTATTCTTTTATTTTTTTCTATTACTTTACAAACACGTATTTATCTCGGCATCCCACCCGTTTATTTCTAATCTTTCTATACTCTATTCTCATCGTTAGCACACTAATACATTATAATTATCATATCCACTTTTCATGAACACGCGATTCTGTGTGAAATGACCATTTTGCCCCTATTGAAACTTTATGGAATTCCTCTATAAAACTAGTGTAAATATATTCACTATAACTATAAAATAATCCTACCATATTTCTGAATGTGGGTATTACATCTATCCCTTTCTCATTTTCTTTACATTGAGGGCAATGTGACTTTAACTTTGGGGTAGGGAATTTGGGAAATTTTTTTAAAACTTTTAATATTTTTGCACAATTAGGTAGTTTTAGGTGTTTTATGATAGGACATCTTGAGAAATTTAAATTTTAATATATTTGCACAATTAGGTAGTTTTTGTGTTTTTTATGATCATGACATCTTGAGAAAGTTTGATTTTTTTTTTTTGCTCACATAAGTCTATGATGAGAGTATGATTGTGGTGTTATAGATTTCTGAAAAATGTTGAATATTGCTTAAAATTTGAGTTCGGTTGACTTTATGTGCTAGAGTCTTTTGTTAGAGTAGATGCCGTAAAGCCAATCAATTATTGAGAATTGACTCTTTGTAATAATGTTCATTAATCAATAATAAAAGGCATTTTATTCTATATCGCGTAAATCTATTATTCATATATTGATATATAGATTAGACATTGTTGAGGAGATGACTAGGCTATCTTTGGATCGTTTGAGCCTTTCTAGCTAACCTTTATCATATTTATCACTAGTCACCTCTTTGAGCTTTTTGATATAATAGAGCCATATTTTCCTTGTGTGGCCAAATTGTCGACTCTTATAAGCCTAAACACTTATTCTTACAATTTAAGAGAACTACGTGGCATATACATAGCATAAAGAGCAATAAAGGTCTATGTACAAATGGTTGACCAATAAAAAATCCACCATCCAAGGCTATAAAAATGATAAGTTTGGGGTTGTGGAAAGTCAACAATAAAGCAAGATATTCTATTTTCAAGTAAAGAAAAAAAAATGGTAGTTGACAAAAGAGAAAGGTGAGCAGTGGTATGAAAGTTAAGAATTGAAGGATAGAGGTCTTTGTGTTTGCATTATGACAAAGCGAGTTCTCTTCCTTTGTTTATCCTATCCTTTCTTTGGAGCCTATTACTTAGCCTAACATTACAAGCTTTATAAAGTATTTTGACTTTGGCAATGCACTAGTTTACATTAGTGGAGAGTGATTTGAAAAGTAGGCCTATGGAGTTTTAGAGACTATCATTAGTGGTTTGCATAAAACCATCTGAGAAGTGAATGGTAATTTGCAATACCCACATTTAGAAATATGGTAGGGATTATTTTATAGTTATAGTGAATATATTTAACTAGTTATAGAGGAATTCCATAAAAGTTTCAATAGGGGCAAAATGGTCACTTCACATAAATCACGTGTTCAATGAAAAGTGAGTATGATAAATATAATTTACTAAGTGTGCTAGCCATGGATAGGGTGGTAGAAAGATTATGGAAAAATGCATCGGTGTGATACCGAGATAAATACGTGTTGTAAAGTAATAGAAAGAAATTAAAGAATAAGGGTAAAATGGTCTTTTCACTCACAACTAGATGAAAGAGTGGGGGGTGAAAATGACCCAGAACATGTGTTAAATCCATGAAAGTGAGGGTATTCGGTAAATGCAGTATGGCATAATTGGAATTATTATAAAAGTGCAAGGGCAAAATGGGAATATATATATACGTATATACTATTAGTTATAAGGCTTCAATTGACAAGCCCTAGCCATTCTATCCCTTGAGCACGCCACCTTCCTCCCCATTTCTCTTCCATTTTTCAAAGTCTTCCAAGGGATACATGAGAATTCATGCCTAAGTGAAAATGTTCATTTGTGGCTTTCTAAGGTAAGAATTTTAGCAAAAGTTTGGGATTTGTGTTTTATAAGTATGAGTTCTCATGAATTTATGTGTTTTAGCATGAATCAATGGAGAAAGTGAGCAAAGGAAGCAAAGAAAAGGATTCTTGCAAGAAAAAGGTAAGTAAACCCAATCTAAGCTTAATTTGAGTAGTATATGTGCAAGTGATCTTTAGTGTTTGTGTAGGATGTATGATAAGAAGTATTGGTGTGACATGTTTGTTTGATGGAGAATAATGTGTAGAAATTCAGCCAAGATGAGTAGTTAGTAGATGTGATGTTTTGGTTGAACTTGGATGAATTTTGATGATTTGATGTTGGAATTTGGAAGTGTTGAATCCGGCTAGATTCGAAGTTAGTTTGGTGAGTTTTTACTCCAATTTAGTGGATGGAGAGATGTGGAAGTGTGGCCAACCAAGTATTTGCATGTGCATGTGAATTGTTTGATGAAAATTCAAAGAGAAATGCATGCATGAGTTTGTAAATCTTGTTGAAGAAATTGTTTGAGAAAGGAAAGAATGGAGTTGAGAGGTTGTGTTAGGCTTAACCAAGTGTAGTTTTAGTATTCAAGAGTGCATTTTGTTATGCCAAAATCTAGATAACACTTGGTTATGTTAGTTCAATGAAATGAATGGCCTTTAGTGCATGGTTCTAGTTGCTTGAACTTTCAGCATCAGTTGAATGGCATATTGTATTTAGTCATTGAATTATGAGTTCTGAAACTTATGTCTTTGGAAAAGTGATGGCAAGAACGGATATTAAATTGTTGCAATAGTGTAGTATTGATGTAGTAAAAGGGTGATCATATTATAATATTACAATATGCCACAAAAATTGTCAAGCTTGTATGCTTGAAATTAAAAAGATCATTCAAAGAATGGCTTGGCCAAATGAGATATTGTTTGTTCTGTTTGAGATTAGTTATAAATAATATGTACTAAGTGATTTTATTGTATAAAGAATAGAAAAGCTTTCCCATGAATAAATATCAAAGAAACATCAAAGAAATAGAAGTTTAGTATATGTATTAAATACATGACCATTTTAGAAATTGATTGGTATGAGTATAGTTTTCATGCCTTACTATATATTACAAGCTATAGAATTGTGTAGAGATCTTGAGAATATTTTGTATTGGCCAAAGTTTAGTTAAGAATGTTAGAAAGAAATTAGAATTTAGCCAAAGTAGATATGTTGTGCCATATGTTAGATTATATTTACAATGATTAATATGGCAATATAGATTAATGTATGGAATGTAGCCAAAAGAAAAGAAGAAAGAAGGGCATGTATAACAATTAAGTTGATGGTCATGTTAAGAGAATGCAAATTTATGGCATAAAATTTGTATTTAGAAAGTTATACAAGGCATATTTGTAACATTAGAAAAATTAGAGTGTAGTTTAATGACATGGTTATATGATATATATATATATATATAATGAGAAAATAGTAGCATAATTGGGCAAGTTAGTAGACTTAATACCTAAGTTGTGGCATAGATTTTTATAGAAGAAATTAGATTGCCATAAGTAAAATTTATTCCCTAGTTGAATTGTACCGTTTTAACATCTCACTAATAGAATTATAGAAGAGTAGAATTTGTGAAGATAATTTAATTGTGCACGTGTACATTTACATAGCATGATAGAATTGAAGAATTATATAATTATGTAGAAATTATACAAGCGCTTACGTACACATGATGCATAGAATTCATAAATAAGAAAAAATAGAAAATGCTTAAGTTAAGCATGTTACTAGAATAGAACTTTGGGCTTTCCAGAAAAGTATAGAAATAAAAGCCTTAGAATTAATAGAATACATGCCAGAGTCCGACACATATTTTGGGATCATGCATAGACAACATATAAATGCATGACATAGGATAGCATATATTTCAGATATTTTAAAATTATTGGAAAATGTCTAGCTAGTTATTTTTTTCAAATTTACAGAGCATGTTTTCAAAGGGCTATTGCGATAGGAAACCTGTGAGCATTCGCTGCGTTAGCTAGTGGCGACAGAGATGTAGAAGTTTCCCATATGCATGCCACCATCAGTGAGCAGCCTCAGAATAGAAAACAAAATCGTATAGTCCGCTAAAAGTGCATGTGGATGAGGACTATACTCAGAAAGAATTTCAGAATACGCTCACACGGCCAGGGTTCCAAATCCATGCCTCAGCCTAGTCTGATTGGCAAATAGAACAGAATACAGAAAGAGTTTCAGAAAGAAAGAAAAATGGAATAGGAAATAGAGCAGAAAGAATTAGAAAAAAAAAAATTCAGAAAAAATACAAACATTATCATTAGCATATGCATTAGACATTTTATGTGCATTGCATCTTCTGCATTTATGCATAGATTAAAGAGTTTATTTTATTATTCCATGTCTGACTAGCCAAGAAAAGAAAATAGAAGCTCGTGAGAATAGAGAAGAAAAGAGAATAAAAGCGCATGAGAATAGCCAAGAAAAGAAAATAGAAACCCATGAGAATAGAGAAGAAAAGAAAATAGAAGCCTACAAGAATAGAAAAGAAACTAGAGATATACAAGAAAAAAACAGAAATTTGATACATGCTAAAAAAGAACAGAAATTAGGAACATGGCAAATAGCAAGAAAACTTAGCGATTTGTTGAGTAGACAAAGAAATAGAAAGTTATAATCGGATAGAGAAGAGAAATAAAATGATAAAGAATATCACAACACTAGAAGGATTTAGAAAGATTTGAGAAAAATAGAAGACTACTAATTAAGTAGTACGCCTAAGAATAAAGAGAGAAAGCAAGTAGAAATTTAGAAGCAGTACAGCGAAAACGGGGACAGCGGAGTAAGAGCATAGTTAGATTTGGTTTACTTACTGAGCATTTATAGCTCACCCCGTTGCTTTCTTTATTTTGTTGGTATTAGATTGTAGTGGTCAGGAGACGTCAAGCTAGCAAGATGATTGCATACACTGTCTCAGTGAAGGAATTAATGTAGATTTATATATGTGAGAAATAATCATTGTGTAATAGTATGATATAACTGGATTAAGGATACAAATTTTAGATGAGCACCCTTTTTTAAGCTAGCAATTTTCTAGATTCTCTCTATAAGATACTTAGTGAATACTTGCCTAGTGAGATATTGCAAATTTGAACTGAGGATTACACATTTAGAGAATTGATAGTGAAATACGGTTAAATTTTGAATTTTGAATTTTTATAATATTTGGTTTTTTCCTCAAGTTATATCTCATACGCAATGTTTGAGACAAACATATATTTTGATCCCAAAACTAATGTTTTTGTTTTTATTTTGAGTCTAGGTTAGGTTTAGTATGGATGTTTATGGGTGCCATCTCTGGAAACTCTCACGAGACTATAACTTGTGGAACTAGGGCAACCTAGGGTTTAAAGGCTTGTTGCATATGCTAAATGCAACCGTGACAATCCACAAAAGTGATTTTGGTTAGCCTAGGCATATATTTTATTTTGTTTTTTATTTTTAAGGTTTTAGATCACTTTGCCTACTGGGGACTAGCAAGATGCTAGTTTAGGGTTGTGATAAGTGCTTGAAAATGCACTTATACTTAGTAGTTTATCAATATAATTTGTGAGAAATCAGGTTTAATTTGTGTTATTTGACTTAATTGTTTCATAAATGTGTTTTTTGGGATCATGAGTATGTTTGGTGTCTTTTCATGTCATAAATACTTAAAAATAAATTTTGAATCGAGAATGATGTTTGTAACGTAATTTGTGATTACTAGGAACAAACAGTTCGAGAATAAGAGTTGAAACGAGGAAGCTATGTCATTTTGAGTATGAATCGTAAGTCCTAAAACATGATTGATTCTGAAACATGTTTTAGTATTTTGACGATAACTAGATATGTAGACCTTGGATTAGGATGATTATTGAACCATTAGAAATTTGACTCAAAGGGCTACAATTTATGTATTTACGCATTTTCCAGATTCAGAAGTTATCCTGCTAACCTTTTGACATCATTACAAGCCACGAGATTCAAAATCTTATTCCGCGGCATTGTAGTCTCGGGTTTTGTTGGGAAATAATGAAATCTTATGCGTGTCGCAGCATGCAAAAATTAATGTCGCAGCCCATGTCATGGAATCTTAATTCTATGTGATTTTTACTAAGTCGTATCCTAATTTGCCTAGGATTGTTCCAATCATATTCTTAAAACCATAGCACTATAAATTGATGTCTTTGGCTATTTTTAGGGGGGTTCGAAAACGGTTGGAAGTGGCAAACTTTGGGGATTGCAATTCTAGCAATGCATAGAAGAAATCTTCTTTGCTTTATTCTATCTTCAAGATGTTTTTGAATCTGATTGTTTCTTTTAAACTTTTGCACTATGAACTAATTTTATTTTGCTAGGGCTAAGATGTAGCCAAGTTATGAAGATACATTTTTTATGATTTAAGTTACTCCATGTTCTATTTTCCATGATTGAGTGTTTATTATTGTTCTTAATGTTTTTGGATTCTTGATCAACATTCAAATTGATTTGTTGTTCATAATGAGATTGGGAAGTGATTTATGAAATTAGCTTCTTGTAACAAATATCATTAATTGAGCGAAAACTAGAGATAGATAAACACAATTTGTGTGACCTGGGGTGGAATCCATAGAGGCTTAATGATCCTTTAAGACCTAAATTCAATTTAGATACATCTTGAGCTGGTAATAGAGGTTTAATCCAATATTGTTCGAGAGAAAATAGTGGAGTTTCAAGGAATTCGGTCATCAATTAGGAAAATAGGGTGGGACTAGTAAGAAATTGACGTTTTATCATGTTAAATAGGTGAAATCAGATGCTCTAGTTCTTTCTTTTGATTGAATCAATTCCAAATTTAGACTTTAGTTACAATTAAGTTTTTGTTCTTTATTTTTTTTAGTTTTTGAATATATATTTTTAGTATTTAACTACTCTAATTTTGGTTTTTCAATTTGTGTTAAGACTAGTAATAGGTTAACTTTCCTCATGGGATTGACACTCTATTTTAACTTTATTACTTGAGCTATTTAGTGCACTCGCTAAGTTTCACTCATCACTTAACATCTGCCAGCATAAAAAATAAGACCATAGCCCCTATTATGTTAAGTTTTTTTATGGAAACTCATTAAATATGAAAATGAAAATTTTACCCTTAAAATAGGATCTCATAACCACCCCAAAACTTATTAATTTTAAATCCAACAAACAAAATTTATGAAACTTTCATATTTACCCAATAAATTTGTTTGCTCTATGCTAACAAACGACATTTTAGTGGAATCTAAGTAAGTTTTAAATTGGTTGTTGCTTTTGCATGCATCAATTTTTGGCATCGTTGCCAGGGATTTTTCTTAAATTGGCTTTTTATTTAGTTTTTTGTTATTTTAGTTTTTAGTTTTTAGTTTAGATTGTTTTTGTTTTTGTTTTTCAAGTGTCTTGGTGAATGAGCTCTTATTACAATTTGAGGTTGAATCCCCAATTTCATTTGATTCTACCTATCACCCATTCTTGACAACCTATGAATAAGAGAATGCTCAATCAAGCGATCAATACCGATCTTCCATCCACAGGTAGTTCGCCAAACGATTCAAATTATTTCGATCACAAGGAGATAGTTGGGAATAATCAAATTTGAACTCTTAAGGAGATGGTTGCATTGAGTTTGGACTAACAACCTTTGTTCATTTGATACGAGGAAACAGGTGAAGCTTTTGAATTGAAGTAAGACATGATTCATCTCTTTCCTATTTTTCAAGGTTAACGAGAGAGAATGCAAATAAACATCTCAAGGAATTTCATGTTGTATGTTCTAGCATGAAACCAATTGGTGCTATTGAGAAACAAGTTAAACTCAGGGCATTTCCATTCCTTTAGCAAACAGCGGTAAGGAGTGTTTCTACTATCTACCATTTGGGACCATTGATAGTTGGAATGAAATGAAAAGACTCCTTTTATAGAAATATTTTTTTGGCTTCTAGAGCTACTCACATCTAGAAAGAGATTTGTGGCATCCGATAGTACAACGAGGAAAATTTGTATGAGTATTGGGAGCGGTTTAAGAAACTTTGTGCTAGTTGCCCTCTTCGTCAAATAAGTGAACAACTCTTACTCCAATACTTCTACGAGGGATTGATGCCTATGGAAATAAGTATGATCAAATGCAGCAGGTGGTGGAGCTTTGGTTGATGAAACCCCTGAGAATGCAAGAAGAAACTTGATTGCAATTATGGTTGCGAATGCTCAACAGTTTGGCTCCCAATTTGGTCCATCACCAAAAAAGGTCAATGAAGTGGGTACTTCGACTAATATTGAGCAGCAATTGACCACCTTGACTACACTTGTGCAATAAGTGGTGGTCAGACAAGTTAAAACATATAGAATTTCCTCTAACATTGGTCATTCTATTGATATGTGATCTACTCTTTAAGATCCTAATGTGGAGCAAGCAAATGCTTTGGGAGGATTTCAAGGACAACAAAGGCAAAGATATGACCCTTTTCTCCAACACCTATAACCCACGATAGAGGGACCACCCCAACTTTAGCTATTTGGGAAACCACCAAGTTGTTGTCCCTACTAGTCTACCTGATTTTCCTTATCCAAAAGCGCAACAACCTTATCAAATGAGGCCACAAAACGCTCCCCCACCTCAAGGCAAGTCTCTAGAAGAATTAATAAATTCTTTAGCCACCAACACTCTCAAATTCCAATAAGAGACTATCAAGTTCCAGCAAGACACTAAGACATTGATTAAGAACCTTGAAAACCAAGTTAGTCGATTAGCAACTACCTTTGGAAGACTAAAGGCACAAGGATCCGGTAAACTTCATTTTCAAACCGTGGTCAGCCCTAGGGAGGATGTTAGTGCTATATCATTGAGAAGTAGGAAACAACTTGAAGAAGCTCACAATAAACAAATCAATAATGAAGAGACTAAGGATGAGCCGATTCAAGATGGAGCAAACAAGTCCAATAATGAGGGAGATAGGGTGACAACTTCAAAGAAGCAAAACAGCCACTTAAGGTACAATCTAAGTTTCCAATTTCTACTTATGAACCTCCTTTACCTTTTCCTAGTGGGTTTGCAAAATCAAAGAAGGAGAAGCACGAACAAGAAATCTTGAATACCTTCCAGAAAGTGCAAGTCAACACACCGTTGTTGGATGCTATCAAACAAGTACCACGCTATGCGATATCTTAAAGGAATTGTGTACCAACAAACAGAACCTCAAGGGAAATGAGGTGGTGAACATAGGGGAGAATATGGTCGATGGTTTTGTAAACGAAGCCATACCATGCATTATAAGTAACACTAAATTTGAAAAAGGCTATGTTAGATTTAGGTGCTTCAATTAATGTTTTGTCTTATTCTATTTATGTTGCTCTAAACCTTGGCTCTCTTAAAGAAACCAGCATAGTTATTCAACTAGCTGATCATTCTACACCTATCCAAAGAGAGTTTTGGAAGATGTTTTGGTGCAAGTCAATGAGCTCATCTTCCCGGTTGATTTTTATCTACTTGATATGGAAGATGACTCTACTACTAAGTCCACCATTGTCGGTATCTCTCTGTCCAAAATATTTAATTATCATTGATGCACATATAAAGACAAAGTAAGATTAATATCGTCTTTTACATGATTTCCAAATTAACAATTAATGGGAATTCAAACGACGTCACAGTTTTTGTCTTCGTTTGATGAATTTATGAAACTATGGGAGACACTTGATAAAAATCTATATCATTCCCCACAAAGACTTTTTGAAACTATAGGGGGCAAATTGATTTTCTCTTTAAAGTTAAAATAAAAAGCTTTACCAAAAGAACTGATGGTAAGGGTTTCATAACTTAAACCCGGAGGTGGAAAAAATGGGTTGGGTTAGGTGGGTCAACCCTAACCCAGTTTGCCTCAATTCAGGACCAACCTGGCACGGCTTAAAGGCATGTCGGGTTCAACCCGACCTGGGTATCCTCCGTCGGGCGGACTGGGCCTTTATAGGCCAACCCGATGACCCGACAGGTCATTTTTTTTTTAAATAACCCGTCCAACCCATCAGGTTAGACAAAAAAAAAAAAAAATTGTTTTTACAAAAACCCATTTTACCCTTCAAAACGTTTCATAGCAGTTGGATGTTTTCTTTTCCCATTTTTTTCTATAAATAGGATCTGAACTTCTCATATTTCCTCACATCCCAAATTCTCTCATTCTCTCATTTTCTCTATAAAAATCTGTCAATCTATTTGTTGTCAATTTTCTCTCATTTTAATTTTTATTAGTTTTTGCAATTTTCAATTCATATTTCCAAATTCCAATTCTCCTTCTTTAATTTTTTTATATCCATTTTTTTTTTTTTTTTTTAAACTAGAATGGATAGATATTTCTATCCCACCATCAATTTCGATGATGAAGAAAATTATCCTAGTCCTCTTGAATTTACTAACATAAATGCAGTAGATTCAAATAGTCCCGATTTCCCATTCTCAGAATCTAATACACCTCATAATATTCTCCCCTTCCTCCCCATGCTACTACAGCTCCCAAGGGTTCTAAAGGTCGTTCTCATAATCGTCATTCTCGTCTAACTCCATCTAAAGTAGAAGTGGGTTCATCAACTATAGTCAGAACCGACGAGAGGCACACATCAGACGTTTGGGTGCATTTCGAAAAGTTTTACGAGACAGAAAATAGAGTTCAAGTGAAGAAAGCAAGATGCAAGTATTGTAGAAATATTTATAAAACTGATATAGGTAATGGTACTAGTACTTTAAAAAGGTATGCTAGTAAATATATAAATCATCATGGAAATAAAGAAACCAATCAAACTCAAATAACTAGTATGGGTAATACTTGGCATTATAATTATGATGTATATAAGGAACAATTAGCTTTATATATTGCTGCAACTGATCGACCTATTAATATGGCTGAAGATAAATATTTTTGAAAGATTTATTAAAAATTCATTTTTCCATAATTTAAAACTTATTCTAAAATTGTAACTAGAAATGATTTAATAAAATTGTTTGGGAAAATGAAATTAGAATTAAGAAACAAAATACATAGTTGTGATGTTATTGTGGCTCTAACTACAGATATTTGGAGTGGTAGAGCTAAATAAGATTATATTTGTGTGACTAGATATTATTTTGATAACCAATGTAAATTAAATAAATCTTTATTAGGATTTAGATTAATGATGTGGATCATAGCGGTCAACAAATTTATAATAAAATTGTTGAAGTTTTAGAAGATTATGATATTGTTCACAAAGTGATAAGTTTAACTTTAGATAATGCAAGTGCTAACAGTAGAGCTATAGATTTTTTTAAAATAATTTTTCTTTTTTTATGACAATTAGAGGTTTTTTCACCAACATTGTGCATGTCACATTATTAGTTTAATTGTAAAGAGTGGTATGAAAAGAATTAGAAATAATATTGATAGAATTAGGGATTCTTTAGCTTGGATTACTAGTAGTAATAGAAGAAATGCAGAATTTCAATATGCTTATAAAAAAACAAATTTATCTCCTAGAACTTTTTCATTAGACGTGCTTGTTAGGTGGAATAGTAGTTATTTAATCCTTAATTCACGTTTACCTTATGCAAATTTAATTAGTTATTTTGTAGCAAATCATAGGGGTCCTCATTATTTGGTAGAGAGTGATTGACATATAGCTCAAAAGTTTTATTATTTTCTTAAAATCTTTTATCTTTTCACTTTAAAATTTTCTGGTTTGTATTATCCTACTAAATCATTGGTAATACATACAATTATAAAAATTTCAGATCTATTTGCTTGAAACAGAAACAATGAAATTTTAGCGGAACCAATAGAGGCAATGAAATTAAAATTTAAAAAATATTAGAAACTCATTCCTTTTCTTTTTTGTTTAGCTGTCATATTTGATCTTAGGATTAAATTAGCGGGTTTCGAAAATGGTTTAAACTCATTAAGTGAAAATTTACAAGATGAAATGTATGCCAATCAACTAGGAGAGATAAGACAACGTCTTAGAGAGATATATTTGCAATATGAAAGTAGATATGGGAACCAGCAAAAAGGTGCAATACCCGAGAAAGTAGCATCAAAAGACACAAATAAAGACTTCGCCTTCTGGAGTGCACTTAATAGGCCGAAAAAGACCCAAACCCGAAGCACAGCCTCCTCTTCAAAAGCATCAACAATGAATATAATGTCCTCCATGCAGCCATAGAGTAATGAGCTTAACCAATATTTGAAAACCCCTGACTTGCTACTAGAAAATCCACAACAAAGAGTCAACTTTGACGTCTTAGAATATTAGAAAACCAGAAAATATATTTTTCTTGAACTATCAAGACTTGACCTATATGTTTTTTTTTTTTCCTGTCTCAACCATCTCATTCGAACAAATATTTAGTGCAAGTGGAAAAATTTTAAATAAAAGGAGGACTAAATTTTCACCAAAATTGATTGAAGTTCTCACATATCTTCGAGATTGGGAACGGTCGCGCCATCAAAATCAATACGAGGTTGTTGACGATACCTTAGTTGAATCATTTCAATTTTGTAATTTAGATGATACAGATGAGGGTGGTCCTAGTCAACCCTCAAATTAGTTGTTTTGTAAATTATAACTTTGTAATTTGTAAATTAACTGTCAATTATTGCACTCTTTTTTCTTTATCAAGTTTTTGTCCTAATTGAGTTTTTCTTGATAAAGTTTTTAACGAGGCAATAATTGTTATAATTTCATATTTCATATTTTATTTTTTAATAAATAAATAAATCTAATTTTTCTTATATTACAATTTAATTATATTAAAATTGAA
Organism: Pistacia vera; assembly: GCF_008641045.1. Taxonomy (NCBI): domain Eukaryota; kingdom Viridiplantae; phylum Streptophyta; class Magnoliopsida; order Sapindales; family Anacardiaceae; genus Pistacia; species Pistacia vera. The sequence continues at coordinate 41,763 of NW_022196550.1, read as the reverse complement.
TTAATATTTGAAATGTTAACTAAAAAAAATTAATTGAATTGAATTGATATTTGAAAAATTAACTAAAAAAAATTAAAAATAAAAAAATTTGGGCCAACCCAACCCAGTCCGCACAAAAACCCACCGGATTAGGGTTGACAGGTTGGACTGGACTAACCCTTGTAAACAAAGAGCCAGGTATCGTTGTTGGCGGGCCAGGCTCTAACCCGCCACAGGTCGGGCTAAGCAGGTTATTTTTCCATCGCTATGTCCCCGAATATTAAACGTTAAAAATGGGAAAGGTGCGTATTACAGAGGCGGCCCGGCGTTGTCTGTAGGAGTGAGTAGTCATTAAGAAATAAGAATAGGTGGCAGCCCAACCTTTGACTTGCTTTATTGCTACCCCGTTTATCACCCGCTATAGCCGGTAATCCGAAGCCACCATTTTGTTTCTCTTCTAACACAACAAAACCCTTTTGAAGTCAAACCCGTCATTTTGTTTCTTTATTATCCATCTATCTCTATCATTCCCAAGAGCCAAACCCTTTTTTTTTTTCTTTTCTTCTTCATCATGCTTCCTACTGATTCTTGATTTTACATTACATGCACATAACTCTCTTGGGCTATCATGGGGTTTCAAGATTTGTTTTTTATCATCATTTTTGTTGGGTTCTACTTGCAAGCTCAAGCACTGGCACTGAATCAAAACTTGACATGCAATCAAAATGATTTGGCAGCATTGCGAGGTTTCTTCAACAGTTTGGATTCAAGAATCGATGGTTTGGACACCAATTCATCAACTGATTGCTGTAACTGGGTAGGCGTCACTTGCAATTCTTCATCTTCACTTGGATTAAATGATACTTCAGGTTCTGGTAGAGTAACCATGTTGGTTCTTGATAAAAGAAGATTGACTGGCAGATTATCTGATTCATTAGGCAATCTTCTTCATCTTAGAGTCCTCAATCTCTCTCACAATTTCCTCAAATCTTCACTTCCTCTCTCTTTGTTCAATTTGCCAAATTTACAAGTACTAGACTTGAACTCCAATGATTTTTATGGTCCTTTTCCTCAAACTATCAATTTTCCTTCACAATTTAGATTCCTCAATCTCTCTCACAATTTCCTCAAAGGTTCCCTTCCTTCCTCTTTGTTCCATTTGCCAAATTTACAAGTCTTAGACTTGAACTCTAATGACTTTTATGGTCCACTTCCTCTTACCATCAATCTACCTTCACTTCAACTTCTTGACATTTCTTCAAACTCCTTAAACACTTCAGTCCCTACTCATATTTGCTACAATTCTTCTGAAATTCGTATTCTTCGTTTATCAATTAACTATTTCTCTGGTCATCTATTACCAGGATTAGGAAATTGTGTTTCTTTGGAGGAACTATGTCTTGGCATGAATAATTTGAGTGGTGTTATAGCTGAGGACATATTTCACCTTCAAAACTTGAGTTTATTGGGTCTCCAAGACAACAGATTTTATGGACAGCTTAGTTCTGTCATTTCTAATCTTTCTAGTCTTAAGCGTTTAGATATATCATCTAACGAGTTTTCAGGTATGATCCCAGATTTGTTTGCTAAATTAAGTAAGTTTCAATATCTTGTTGCTCATTCCAATAACTTTAGTGGTAGGATACCTCTTTCATTGTCAAATTCACCGACTCTTAAGTTGCTTAACTTGAGGAATAACTCTTTGGAAGGTTCGTTAGATCTTAATTGTTTAGCTATGACTAATCTGATATCTCTTGATTTAGGTACTAATAGGTTTAATGGTTCTCTCCCTAGTAATCTTCCCTTGTGTAGGCAATTGAAAAGCATCAATCTTGCCAGGAACAATTTCAGTGGTCAAATTCCGAAAAGCTTTGAGAATTTTCAAAGCCTCTCGTATCTGTCCCTCACAAATGCCGGCATCTTTAATCTTTCATCTGCTCTCAAAATCTTGCAGCACTGCAGGAACCTAACTACTTTAGTTCTCACCCGCAACTTTCCGGATGAAGAATTGCCTGCTGATCCAAGCCTTCATTTTCAGAACTTGAAAGCTCTTGTTATTGCGAATTGTAGACTTAGGGGTTTGATACCCCAATGGTTGAGTGGTTGCACCAAGTTGCAGTTGTTGGATTTATCTTGGAATCAGTTCGGTGGAACAATTCCGGTCTGGTTTGGCAGTTTTCAGGATCTCTTTTACTTGGACTTATCAAACAACACCTTCATTGGGGAGATTCCGAAAAGCATAACTGGATTACCAAGCCTCATCAGTAGGAATATTTCATTGGAGGAGCCTTCCCCAGATATACCTTTTTTCTTGAAAAGAAATGAAAGTGTCAGAGGTTTGCAATATAATCAAATTTTAAGCTTTCCTCCAACTCTTTACCTTAGCTATAATGCCCTTAATGGATCGATCTGGCCAGAGTTTGGGAAGCTGACAAAACTCCATGTCTTGAATTTAAAAGCTAATGATATATCTGGACCAATTCCGAGTGAATTATCTGGCATGACAAGCTTGGAGAGTCTAGATTTGTCTGATAATAATCTAACAGGGACCATACCATCTTCTTTGGTAGAACTCAGCTTTTTGTCCAAGTTTAGTGTTGCCTTTAATCAACTCTATGGGAAGATCCCTTCTGGAGGTCAGTTTGCAACTTTTCCAAATTCAAGCTTTGAAGGGAATAATCTGTGTGGCGAGCATCGATCCCCTTGTGAGAACAATAATAAAGATATCAATCAAGTTCCTGTTGGGTCTCGTAAAAAATCAAAAAGGAGCAAAGATATCATTATAGGAATGGCTGTTGGGGTCACATTTGGGACAGCTTTTCTTCTTGTCCTCATGATCATGATTTTGTTGCGGGCACATAGCCGGGGAGAGGTCGATCCTGAAATAGAGGAGGCTGACACCAGTGATAAAGATTTGGAAGAACTCGGGTCAAGGTTATTAGTTTTGTTTCAGAACAAGGACAATAATAAAGAGCTCTCCATTAATGATCTTTTGAAATCTACTAACAATTTTGATCAAGCAAATATCATAGGCTGCGGGGGTTTCGGTCTTGTTTACAGAGCCACTCTCCCTGATGGTAGGAAGGTTGCTGTCAAACGGCTCTCTGGTGACTGTGGTCAGATGGAGAGGGAATTCCGTGCTGAAGTTGAAACCCTCTCAAGAGCTCAACATCCAAATCTTGTTCATCTTCAAGGATACTGCATCTACAGAAATGACAGGCTCTTGATATATTCGTACATGGAAAATGGGAGCTTGGATTATTGGTTACATGAGAAACTTGATGGACCATCCTCACTTGATTGGGATATGAGGCTTCAAATTGCACAAGGGGCAGCACGGGGGCTTGCTTATTTGCACCAATCATGTGAGCCTCATATCCTCCACCGAGACATAAAGTCCAGTAATATTCTTTTGGATGAGAATTTTGTAGCCCACTTAGCTGATTTTGGTCTTGCTAGGCTCATACTCCCCTATGATACTCATGTGACTACTGATCTTGTTGGTACATTAGGCTATATCCCTCCTGAGTATGGCCAAGCCTCTGTTGCTACTTATAAAGGTGATGTGTACAGCTTTGGGGTTGTGCTTTTAGAACTTCTTACTGGGAAAAGGCCAATGGATATGTGTAAACCGCGAGGATGCAGGGATTTGATTTCTTGGGTGATACGGATGAAGGAAGAAAACAGGGAAAGTGAGGTGTTAGATCCTTTCGTTTATGACAAGCAGCACGATAAGGAACTGTTGAGGGTTCTTGACATTGCATGTTTGTGCTTATGTGAATCTCCTAAAGTGCGGCCTACCACTCAGCAACTAGTTTCTTGGCTTGACAACATTATCTAGTTCTCTAGTTCTTCCATTTGCTGCTCTGTTTATCGGTGTTTTTTCAATATAGACAGTGATCCTGTTGTAAATATTTGTCCACGTACTTGGATTCACTGAGTTGCCGCCTCTGATAACTTTGAGGAGAGATAGGGATCTGACAGAGGAAACTAAACTACTGATCCTGGACACTGTAAGTCCTTGCATTCAACAGAAAGTGTTGGTTCTCAAACATGTACGAAATAGAATTTTGAATATTTGTGTATTATGGTCGTTCTTAGTTTATATAAAGAATGAGAAGCATATCTGAAATTATGTCTGAAAGTTTTCAATCTATATTTTGGTGCATGTCATTTTAGCTCAATAAGAAATTGAAATGATTTTGTTTTAGTTAATGTGGTTTGGCCAATTTTGTATTTATTATTTTATTTTTTAAATAAATAAAATCTAATTTTTCTTATATTACAATTTAATTGATTAAATTGAATTAATATTTGAAATATTAACTAAAAAAAATTAATTTATTGAATCGATATTTGAAAAGTTAACTAAAAAAAATTACACAAAAAAATTTGGACCCCCGGCCCATCATACAAAACCCACCGATTAGGGTTATGGGTTGGACTAACTAACCCTTGAACAAAGAGCCAGGTATGGTGTTGGCGGGCCGGTTAGGCCTGACCCGTGATTTGGTCTAACCCCACAGTCGGGCTAACAGGTTTTTTTCCACCGCTATGTCCCCGAATATTAACGTTAAAAATGGGAAAAGTGCTTATTACGAGGCGGCCCGGCGTTGTCTGTAGAGTGCGTAGTCATTAAGAAATAATATGGCAGCCCAACCTTTGACTTGCTTTATTGCTATCCTTTATCACCCGCTATAGCCGGTAATCCGAAGCCACCATTTTGTTTCTCTTCTAACACAACACAACAACCTTTTGAAGTCAAACCCGTCATTTTGTTTCTTTATTATCCATCTATCTCTATCATTCCCAAGAGCCAAACCCTTTTTTTTTTTCTTTTCTTCTTCATCATGCTTCCTACTGATTCTTGATTTTACATTCATGCACATAACTCTCTTGGGCATCATGGGGTTTAAAGATTTGTTTTTTATCATCATTTTTGTGGGCCTACTTGCAAGCTCAAGCACAGGCACTGAATCAAAACTTGACATGCAATCAAAATGATTTGGCGCATTGCGAGTTCTTCAACAGTTTGGATTCAAAGATCGATGGTTTGGACACCAATTCATCAACTGATTGCTGTAACTGGGTAGGCGGTCACTTGCATTCTTCATCTTCACTTGGATTAAATGATACTTCAGGTTCTGGTAGAGTAACCATGTTGGTTCTTGATAAAGAAGATTGACTGGCAGATTATCTGATTCATTAGGCAATCTTCTTCATCTTAGAGTCCTCATCTCTCTCACAATTTCCTCAAATCTTCACTTCCTCTCTCTTTGTTCAATTTGCCAAATTACAAGTACTAGACTTGAACTCCATGATTTTTATGGTCCTTTTCCTCAAACTATCATTTTCCTTCACAATTTAGATTCCTCAATCTCTCTCACAATTTCCTCAAAGGTCCCTTCCTTCCTCTTTGTTCCATTTGCCAAATTTACAAGTCTTAGACTTAACTCTAAGACTTTTATGGTCCACTTCCTCTTACCATCAATCTACCTTCACTTCAACTTCTTGACATTTCTTCAAACTCCTTAAACACTTCATCCCTACTCATTTTGCTACAATTCTTCTGAAATTCGTATTCTTCGTTTATCAATTAACTATTTCTCTGGTCATCTATTACCAGGATTAGGAAATTGTGTTTCTTTGGAGAACTATGTCTTGGCATGAATATTTGAGTGGCGTTATAGCTGAGGACATATTTCACCTTCAAAACTTAGTTTTATGGGTCTCCAAGACAACAGATTTTATGGACAGCTTAGTTCTGTCATTTCTAATCTTTCTAGTCTTAAGCGTTTAGATATATCATCTAATGAGTTTTCAGGTATGATCCCGATTTGTTTGCTAAATTATTAAGTTTCAATATCTTGTTGCTCATTCCAATAACTTTAGTGGTAGGATACCTCTTTCATTGTCAAATTCACCGACTCTTAAGTTGCTTAACTTGGGAATAACTCTTTGGAAGGTTCGTTAGATCTTAATTGTTTAGCTATGCTATCGATATCTAAAAATCTCTCAATCTCTTTGTTGTCAATTTGCTCTCATTTTAATTTTTATTAGTTTTTGCAATTTTTAATTCATATTTCCAAATTCCAATTCTCTTTCTTTAATTCTTTTATATCCAATATATATATTTTTTAAACTAGAATGGATAGATATTTCCATCCCACCATCAATTTCGATGATGAAGAAAATTATCTTTGTCCCTTTGAATTTACTAACATAAATGCAATAGATTCAAATAGTTCCGCTTTCCCATTCTCAGAATCTAATACACCTCATAATATTCTCTCTTTCCTCCCCATGCTACTACAGCTCCCGGGGGTTCTAAAGGTCGTTCTCGTAATCGTCATCCTCGTCCAACTCCATCTAAAGTAGAAGTGAGTTCATCAACTATAGTCAGAACCGACGAGAGGCACACATCAAACGTTTGGGTACATTTCAAAAAGTTTTACGAGACAAAAAATGGAGTTTAAGTGAAGAAAGCAAGATGTAAGTATTGTAAAAATATTTATAAAACTGATGTAGGTAATGGTACTAGTACTTTAAAAAGGCATGCTAGTAAATATATAAATCATTATGGAAATAAAGAAACCAATCAAACTCAAATAACTAGTATGAGTAATACTTGGCATTATAATTATGATGTATGTAAGGAATAATTAACTTTGTATATTGTTGCAACTGATCGACCTATTAATATGGCTAAAGATAAATATTTTTGAAAGATTTATTAAAAAATCATTTTTCCATAATTTAAAACTTATTCTAAAATTGCAACTAGAAATGATTTAATAAAATTGTTTGGGAAAATGAAATTAGAATTAAGAAATAAAATACATAGTTGTGATGTTATTGTGGCTCTAACTGCAGATATTTGGAGTGGTAGAGCTAAATAAGATTATATTTGTATGACTAGTTATTATTTTGATAACCAATGTAAATTAAATAAATCTTTATTAGGATTTAGATTAATGGATGTGGATCATAGTGGTCAACAAATTTATAAGAAAGTTGAAGTTTTAGAAGATTATGATATTGTTCACAAAGTGATAAGTTTAGCTTTAGATAATGCAAGTGCTAACAATAGAGCTATAGTTTTTTTTTTTTTTAAATAAATTTTCCTTTTTATGACAATTCGAAGTTTTTTCACTAACGTTGTACATGTCACATTATTAATTTAATTGTAAAAAGTGGTATGAAAAGAATTAGAAATAATATTGATAGAATTAGGGATTCTTTAGCTTAGATTACTAGTAGTAATAGAAAAAATGCAGAATTTCAATATGCTTGTAAAAAATCAAATTTGTCTCCTATAACTTTTTCATTAGACATGCCTGTTAGGTGGAATAGTAGTTATTTAATCCTTAATTCATGTTTACCTTATGCAAATTTAATTAGTTATTTTGTAGCAAATTATAGGGGTCCTCATTATTTGGTAGAGAGTGATTAACATATAGCTCAAAAGTTTTATTATTTTCTTAAAATCTTTTATCTTTTCACTTTAAAACTTTCTGATGTGTATTATCCTACTAAACCATTGCTAATACACACAATTATAAAAATTTCAGATTTATTTGCTTGAAACAGAAACAATAAAATTTTAGCGGGACCAATATATGCAATGGAATTAAAATTTAAAAAATACTGGAAACCCATTCCTTTTCTTTTTTTGTTTAGCTATCATATTTGATCGTAAGATTAAATTAACGAGTTTAGAAAATCGTTTAAACTCGTTAAGTGAAAATTTACAAGATGAAGCGTATATCAATCAACTAGGAGAGATAAGACAGTGTCTTAGAGAGGTATATTTGCAATATGAAAGCAGATATGTGAACCAGCAAAGAGGTGCAATACCCGAGGAAGTAGCATCAAAAGACACAAATGAAGATTTCGCCTCCTAGAGTGCACTTAATAGGCCAAAAAAGACCCGAACCCGAACCCGAAACACAATCTCCTCTTCAGACGCATCAACAACGAATATAATGTCCTCCATGCAGCTGTAGAGTAATGAGCTTAACCAATATTTGGAAACCCCTGACTTGCTACTAGAAAATCCGCAACAAATAGTCAACTTTGGCATCTTAGAATATTAGAAAACCAGAAAATGTATTTTTCCTGTACTATCAAGACTTGACCTAGATGTTTTCTCTGTTCCTGTCTTAACCATCTCATCTGAACAAACATTTAGTGCAAGTGGAAGAATTTTAAATAAAAGGAAGACTAAACTTTCACCAAAATTGATTGAAATCCTCACATGTATCCGAGATTGAGAATGGCGCGCCATCAGGATCAATACGAGGTTGTCGACGATATCTTAGTTGAATCATTTCAATTTTGTAATTTAGATGATACAGATGAGGGAGATCGTTGTTTTGTAAATTGTAACTTTGTAATTTGTAAATTAACTGTCAATTATTGCACTCTTTTTTCCTTATAAAGTTTTTGTTTTAATTGAGTTTTTCTTGATAAGGTTTTTAACGAGGCAATAATTGTTGTAATTTCGTATTTCTTATTTTATTTTTTAATAAATGAATAAATCTAATTTTTCTTATATTACAATTTAATTGTATTAAAATTGAATTAATATTTGAAATATTAACTAAAAAAAATTAATTTAATTGAATCGATATTTGAAAAGTTAACTAAAAAAAATTACACAAAAAAATTTGGACCGACTCGGCCCAGTCCATACAAAAACCCACCGGATTAGGGTTGATGGGTTGGACTAGACTAACCCTTGTAAACAAAGAGCCAGGTATGGTTGTTGGCGGGCCAGGTTAGGCCTGACCCGTGATTTGGTCTAACCCGCCACAGGTCGGGCTAAGCAGGTTTTTTTCCACCGCTATGTCCCCGAATATTAAACGTTAAAAATGGGAAAAGTGCGTATTACAGAGGCGGCCCGGCGTTGTCTGTAGGAGTGCGTAGTCATTAAGAAATAAGAATAGGTGGCAGCCCAACCTTTGACTTGCTTTATTGCTATCCCGTTTATCACCCGCTATAGCCGGTAATCCGAAGCCACCATTTTGTTTCTCTTCTAACACAACAAAACCCTTTTGAAGTCAAACCCGTCATTTTGTTTCTTTATTATCCATCTATCTCTATCATTCCCAAGAGCCAAACCCTTTTTTTTTTTCTTTTCTTCTTCATCATGCTTCCTACTGATTCTTGATTTTACATTACATGCACATAACTCTCTTGGGCTATCATGGGGTTTCAAGATTTGTTTTTTATCATCATTTTTGTTGGGTTCTACTTGCAAGCTCAAGCACTGGCACTGAATCAAAACTTGACATGCAATCAAAATGATTTGGCAGCATTGCGAGGTTTCTTCAACAGTTTGGATTCAAGAATCGATGGTTTGGACACCAATTCATCAACTGATTGCTGTAACTGGGTAGGCGTCACTTGCAATTCTTCATCTTCACTTGGATTAAATGATACTTCAGGTTCTGGTAGAGTAACCATGTTGGTTCTTGATAAAAGAAGATTGACTGGCAGATTATCTGATTCATTAGGCAATCTTCTTCATCTTAGAGTCCTCAATCTCTCTCACAATTTCCTCAAATCTTCACTTCCTCTCTCTTTGTTCAATTTGCCAAATTTACAAGTACTAGACTTGAACTCCAATGATTTTTATGGTCCTTTTCCTCAAACTATCAATTTTCCTTCACAATTTAGATTCCTCAATCTCTCTCACAATTTCCTCAAAGGTTCCCTTCCTTCCTCTTTGTTCCATTTGCCAAATTTACAAGTCTTAGACTTGAACTCTAATGACTTTTATGGTCCACTTCCTCTTACCATCAATCTACCTTCACTTCAACTTCTTGACATTTCTTCAAACTCCTTAAACACTTCAGTCCCTACTCATATTTGCTACAATTCTTCTGAAATTCGTATTCTTCGTTTATCAATTAACTATTTCTCTGGTCATCTATTACCAGGATTAGGAAATTGTGTTTCTTTGGAGGAACTATGTCTTGGCATGAATAATTTGAGTGGTGTTATAGCTGAGGACATATTTCACCTTCAAAACTTGAGTTTATTGGGTCTCCAAGACAACAGATTTTATGGACAGCTTAGTTCTGTCATTTCTAATCTTTCTAGTCTTAAGCGTTTAGATATATCATCTAACGAGTTTTCAGGTATGATCCCAGATTTGTTTGCTAAATTAAGTAAGTTTCAATATCTTGTTGCTCATTCCAATAACTTTAGTGGTAGGATACCTCTTTCATTGTCAAATTCACCGACTCTTAAGTTGCTTAACTTGAGGAATAACTCTTTGGAAGGTTCGTTAGATCTTAATTGTTTAGCTATGACTAATCTGATATCTCTTGATTTAGGTACTAATAGGTTTAATGGTTCTCTCCCTAGTAATCTTCCCTTGTGTAGGCAATTGAAAAGCATCAATCTTGCCAGGAACAATTTCAGTGGTCAAATTCCGAAAAGCTTTGAGAATTTTCAAAGCCTCTCGTATCTGTCCCTCACAAATGCCGGCATCTTTAATCTTTCATCTGCTCTCAAAATCTTGCAGCACTGCAGGAACCTAACTACTTTAGTTCTCACCCGCAACTTTCCGGATGAAGAATTGCCTGCTGATCCAAGCCTTCATTTTCAGAACTTGAAAGCTCTTGTTATTGCGAATTGTAGACTTAGGGGTTTGATACCCCAATGGTTGAGTGGTTGCACCAAGTTGCAGTTGTTGGATTTATCTTGGAATCAGTTCGGTGGAACAATTCCGGTCTGGTTTGGCAGTTTTCAGGATCTCTTTTACTTGGACTTATCAAACAACACCTTCATTGGGGAGATTCCGAAAAGCATAACTGGATTACCAAGCCTCATCAGTAGGAATATTTCATTGGAGGAGCCTTCCCCAGATATACCTTTTTTCTTGAAAAGAAATGAAAGTGTCAGAGGTTTGCAATATAATCAAATTTTAAGCTTTCCTCCAACTCTTTACCTTAGCTATAATGCCCTTAATGGATCGATCTGGCCAGAGTTTGGGAAGCTGACAAAACTCCATGTCTTGAATTTAAAAGCTAATGATATATCTGGACCAATTCCGAGTGAATTATCTGGCATGACAAGCTTGGAGAGTCTAGATTTGTCTGATAATAATCTAACAGGGACCATACCATCTTCTTTGGTAGAACTCAGCTTTTTGTCCAAGTTTAGTGTTGCCTTTAATCAACTCTATGGGAAGATCCCTTCTGGAGGTCAGTTTGCAACTTTTCCAAATTCAAGCTTTGAAGGGAATAATCTGTGTGGCGAGCATCGATCCCCTTGTGAGAACAATAATAAAGATATCAATCAAGTTCCTGTTGGGTCTCGTAAAAAATCAAAAAGGAGCAAAGATATCATTATAGGAATGGCTGTTGGGGTCACATTTGGGACAGCTTTTCTTCTTGTCCTCATGATCATGATTTTGTTGCGGGCACATAGCCGGGGAGAGGTCGATCCTGAAATAGAGGAGGCTGACACCAGTGATAAAGATTTGGAAGAACTCGGGTCAAGGTTATTAGTTTTGTTTCAGAACAAGGACAATAATAAAGAGCTCTCCATTAATGATCTTTTGAAATCTACTAACAATTTTGATCAAGCAAATATCATAGGCTGCGGGGGTTTCGGTCTTGTTTACAGAGCCACTCTCCCTGATGGTAGGAAGGTTGCTGTCAAACGGCTCTCTGGTGACTGTGGTCAGATGGAGAGGGAATTCCGTGCTGAAGTTGAAACCCTCTCAAGAGCTCAACATCCAAATCTTGTTCATCTTCAAGGATACTGCATCTACAGAAATGACAGGCTCTTGATATATTCGTACATGGAAAATGGGAGCTTGGATTATTGGTTACATGAGAAACTTGATGGACCATCCTCACTTGATTGGGATATGAGGCTTCAAATTGCACAAGGGGCAGCACGGGGGCTTGCTTATTTGCACCAATCATGTGAGCCTCATATCCTCCACCGAGACATAAAGTCCAGTAATATTCTTTTGGATGAGAATTTTGTAGCCCACTTAGCTGATTTTGGTCTTGCTAGGCTCATACTCCCCTATGATACTCATGTGACTACTGATCTTGTTGGTACATTAGGCTATATCCCTCCTGAGTATGGCCAAGCCTCTGTTGCTACTTATAAAGGTGATGTGTACAGCTTTGGGGTTGTGCTTTTAGAACTTCTTACTGGGAAAAGGCCAATGGATATGTGTAAACCGCGAGGATGCAGGGATTTGATTTCTTGGGTGATACGGATGAAGGAAGAAAACAGGGAAAGTGAGGTGTTAGATCCTTTCGTTTATGACAAGCAGCACGATAAGGAACTGTTGAGGGTTCTTGACATTGCATGTTTGTGCTTATGTGAATCTCCTAAAGTGCGGCCTACCACTCAGCAACTAGTTTCTTGGCTTGACAACATTATCTAGTTCTCTAGTTCTTCCATTTGCTGCTCTGTTTATCGGTGTTTTTTCAATATAGACAGTGATCCTGTTGTAAATATTTGTCCACGTACTTGGATTCACTGAGTTGCCGCCTCTGATAACTTTGAGGAGAGATAGGGATCTGACAGAGGAAACTAAACTACTGATCCTGGACACTGTAAGTCCTTGCATTCAACAGAAAGTGTTGGTTCTCAAACATGTACGAAATAGAATTTTGAATATTTGTGTATTATGGTCGTTCTTAGTTTATATAAAGAATGAGAAGCATATCTGAAATTATGTCTGAAAGTTTTCAATCTATATTTTGGTGCATGTCATTTTAGCTCAATAAGAAATTGAAATGATTTTGTTTTAGTTAATGTGGTTTGGCCAATTTTTCGCTCTTTTGAGATCTGTGGTCGGAAAGGAACCCAGAAGTTGTTAGTGACTGGTTGAATCAGTTAATTTCTTGGTTCTGAAAAGTTTCTCATAACTGAAGATTGCGAGTTTCTTTTCCATATTGTAGTGTAACAAAAAAAAAAAAAAAAAAGAAAAAAAAGAAATGGAGACCAGTAGGAGTGCCTACTAAACCTGTAACAAGTATTGCTGTATGCTTTTGCAGGCAAAAGTATTTCCAAAAACTTTAGTGACTATGGTGCCTTAAGAATTCTATTTCCTGATGAATTTTTAGCATCTTTGTTTACATAATTTAGAAGATTGAAAAATCTGGAACCTCATTTGCATCATTCCCAAAGAAACAGCTATGCTCATGTGAAGATTTTGTATTGTTGGACTTCAGTTTATGAGTCTCACATTAGTTTCTTCTGTCAAAAATTCATGTATCGTGGCATGTGGAAGTTATAGTAAATTAAATGAATAAGATGCACTTGTCTAATTTGACCACAAAATTCATAAACCAAATTTTTCTTGGTCTGCAGAGAATGATATCATACCACAGACTTGAAAATCAAAACCAACTTGTCTGTATTTTTCTAATTAATCTTTAAAAGTGGCGGGTCAAATCAGAAAAGCCAAAGTGGATGCCAGTCCTTTGAAATTTTTCCTTTTCCTACCCTCATCTTATTAAACAGAACAACTTCAACACAATTTTAATCATCAGAAGCAATAACATCGAACCTAATAAATCACTATTGATAACAGACATCGAATGTCAAAGGAATATAGTAGAATGTTGAATTGATAACATGAGATGAAATTAAGAATAACATCATATTTATATAATAAGGAAGTTTTATTCAAATGGAAGACTTATGTAACACAAGGTTGAATTTTACACAAGATATTGACATTTTTCTTGGGAGTTTGGATGCTAATTGGTCTTCAAGTAAATAGGTACCAAGATGTATGGTTTTTAATTCTCTGTTAACCTACCCTAGTGAAGAAAATTCCTCAAAATCTGTTAATTAAACATTTATTATGAATCAATATATTATAGTAATACGTCTTAGTGGGCGTTTTAATGGTGACTCCATTTCCACTACTAATTAGAAGATAATAGTGGATGTTCCACTATCAGAACCAGCAACTGGTTTATGTAAAACTTAGATTAGGTTCCTACAGGAAATGATGATACATTACCATTACCAACTCACCATTTTGAAATAACTTAAAAACTTTTTCAAACAAATAGTTAATTGATCAAAATTCCATTTAGAATAATAAATGTTTACGGGAACATCCACCATGTGAATTAACAATAATACTATACTTACAAAGAAATCTTACAAAAATTTCCATACAAAATGAGGTGACAAAAAATGAATGAAAGAGTAAAACAAATAGTCAAACTCATTAAATTCACTATTCCATTCATTTTTTGCCACATCATTTTGTATGGAGATCTTTGTAAAATTTATTTGTAAGTGTAGTATTACTCATTAATTAATAATGTAAAATTTGGCTTTCCATTCAGCATCCACAAAATCAAAATCTTACAAACAATGGGCATACCATACCACATATTATAATAATCAGCATTATCACAATTTGAAAATAAATGATATATTATCTTTTAGAAAAAAAACAAGTATTAAAATCAGGCATTGGATTCCACATCATCTTCCATCTCACGCACAGCTTGAAGAGGACCACTACCAAACATGAACCCAGTGGCTGAGAGACTACTGAAAGGTTCATTTCCAAATAAACATACCTGAGGCTCAATCTGGTTCAACCAGTTCCATTCTTCCTCTGATAGACACCAACTAAAGATATCTATGTTTTTCCTTATCCGTTCCGGCTTTAGGCTACATGGTAGCACACTTGTGCCTCGCTGCAGTCCCCACCGTAGAATAACCTAAAAGTAATGCTCAACTTTAACTTCAACAATCATCAGGGGAAATGTTAACCACATAAGAAATCTACTCTTGAATCACGTTTAACTTCAAATCTAGCTTTCCTAAACATTTGAAAACAGTAAACTACTATAACCCTCTTCGACATACAGTAGAAGCTTTTGAAAACTTGTTATTCAACGGATAATGTATGTTGAACACTCAGTCTTTATCTCTATAAACCAAAGCATCAACAAATCTGTAAATGAAAAATTTAAAGACATAATTAATCTTGGTCATCCTTTTGGTGTATCTATAAACAAAGTGTACAATCTTATTGATCTAAGCTTACCAAAATAGTGACTAGTTGTTCCTTTCCGTTTACAAAGCCTTTATTGCTTTATTTCCAGTCTGTGAATATTCAATATCAGTGCAAATATTTCTTGTTCAAGTTGGCTGAAACAATAGTGGTTAACAAATAGGCATTTGTGAGAAGCTTCAAAAATTTTGTACTTCAAATATTACAGATAAGGCTGACATGTCAAGCTTTCTGCAAATCTTGGACAATCCTCAAGATGAGTATTGATGAGTTCAACTTGCTGATATTTTTTATATTTATATTCTGGGTAAATATCCTTGGGACCCCTAAGGTTCCATAGTATCGATTCATCCCCTGCAGTAATAAAACTATCTCAACACCTTCCACAGTAAGTGATTCTAAGGGTTTTGTGATATCTGTCCAAAAGTTTTTAAAGCCACAAGAATGATAAACCATATGGGGTGTAAGAGATATTTTTAGAACCGCAAGTATGACACCTAAGATCCAATAAGGATGAGCTGTAAGAATCCTACATTGTCTGGTTAAGGAGGCTCATTGGGCTATATAAATGTACACCTATTCTACTATTTTATTAGGCTTTTTGGGTGATTACAAAGGCAAAACCATGAGGTCTAGGCCTAAAGCGGGTAATATCAGTGCTATATGGCAAAGAATCATTACAATTGGTATTGAGTTAAACCTACCTTACATGTTGGGCAACTATTGCACATGAGGAGTTACTCCTAAAGAGAGTAGATTGTAGCATCCAAGATCTAAAGACTCTTTAAGGCAGAGAGCTAGAGGCTAAGAAGTATGAGATGAGGGTTAGGCATAAAGCAGATAATATTATACTATATAGCAAAAAATCATTACAATTGGTATCAAGGTTGAGCCTACCTCACGGTGTGGACCAAAGCCACATTGGCTGAGATGCCACATGGGAATTGTGAATGATGAAAACACAACCGTAATGCTCAATAAAAATGCTATTTGTTAACACTCAGCACAACCTTCAAGTAACTAGAAAATTTTACTGATATATTGAAATGAAAATGATGGCCGAACAAGCTAAATACAGGGAATAACAATGACAGAAAAAATAAAAAGGGTGATTAGCACTTCGAGGGGCTAGTGGCCCCCAACAATAATTCCAGATTTCACTCTTTCTTCGAGAACCACCTTGTCCTCAAGGTGAAAACCTGGGAACTCATAAGCCTTCAAAGTGGCTTCAAAGGGTGGGAGGTCCTACCATTTAATCAGAACTTCCAGGGAGCCATCCAGCAGCTGGGGAGTGGAGAGGACAGCTTCGGGGTGCACTTGAATTTCCAAGTCTTCAGTCAGAAAAGAGGGAAGCTGTTGGACAAGTACTAAAGAATGAAGACTCCGTTTAAGTTGGGAAACATGAAACACCAGGTGGATACAAGAAGTAGGGGGAAGGTCCAACCGATAAGCCACTTGTCCAACCTTGTCTAACACCTTAAAGGGGCCATAAAAGCAAGGGCTTAGCTTCTCATTGAGCTTCTTAGCTAAGGACCGAAACCTATACGACTGGAGCTTCAAGTATACTAAATTCCCGGGTTGAAAAGAGACATCTCTACGGTATGTGAATCCGCAGACTGCTTCATCTAATCTTGAGCTACGGCCAAATTGTGCTTGAGCTCTTCCAATATGGCATTTATGTCCCTAATCTGTCGGTTGACATCTTCCACTAAGGAGGGACAGTCAGTGAGCTTTAAAAGAATTGGAGGATCCCTGCCATATAGAGCCTTGAAGGGGGTCATTTTGGTGGAGCTGTGGTACGTAGTGTTGTACCAAAACTCAACCCACACTAACCATTTGGGCCACTGCTGGGGTTGGGAGCTGCAAAAACAGCAGAGGTATGCCTCTAAGCACCGGTTAACAACCTCCGTTTGCCCATCTATTTAGGGATGATAGACGGAGCTAAATTTAAGGGATGTTCCTCCTGATTTAAACAATTCTTGCCAAAATTGGCTCATGAATACCTTATCGCGATCAGAGACAATAGATTGTGGGAAGCTACGAAGTTTAACCACCTCACGCAGAAACACATTAGTGACATCTTTGGCGGTGTAAGGATGGGCTAACAAGACGAAGTGAGAATATTTTATAAATCGATCGACCACCACCAAAATAGTATCATAACCTTTGGCCCTAGGTAACCCACCTATGAAGTCCATTGAAAGATAATCAAACACTTGGGTTGGGATATGAAGGGGCTGTAACATCCCTGCAGGTCTGAGGGAAGAGTGCTTGTTGACTTGGCAAGTGGCACATGCTTGAACAAATTTCTGCACATCTTGTCTAATACCCTCCCAAAACACAACAACAGCTATTCTTTTATAAGTCCTAAAGAAGCCAGAGTGGCCACCACTAGGACTACAATGAAATTCTAGTAACTTAGGAACGAATGTTGAGTTTTTAGGGAGTACCAACCTGTTCTTAAACAATAAACAACCTTTACAAAGTTGGTAGTGAGGACAACTACTGGGGTCGAAAAGGAGGTCTTGAAAAATGACTTGTAGCTTTGGATCAGCTTGCGCTTCAACGACTAATCCATCATAATCAACGAACTGAACCTTGGTAATGGTAGTAAGTTCCCTTGTGTCCTCTCTATGGGATAAAGCATCAGCCACTATGTTAGAATTGCCCGGATAGTAGTGAATCTCAAATGAGTACCTCATGAGCTTTGAAATCTACTTGTAATGTTCTGGCATTTTAACTCTTTGGTCTGTAAGAAATTGCAAGCTTCCTGGTCCGTCTTGATGATAAATTTGCAGCCAATGAGATAATGACTCCATTTACGAACAACAAAGACGATAGCCATAAGTTTCCGTTCGTAGACTGGCTTAAGCCGAGATTGAAGTGAGAAAGCCTTACTGATGAAAGCAATAGGCCTAGCATTCTGAACTAAAATAGCACCCATTCTAGCCCCTAAAGTGTCTGTTTGAATTTCAAATGGAAGCTCAAAATTGGGTATTATTAAGACGGGAACAGTAGTCATGGTAGTCTTAAGATTGTCAAATGCCCGTTGAGCTTCATCACCCCAACTAAAGGAATCTTTTTTCAACAATTGGGTAAGTGGCTAAGCGATAGAACCATAGCCTTTCACAAATCGCCGGTAATACCCCGTAAGCCCTAAAAACCCTCTCAAACTGTTCACATTATGTGGTACATGCCAAGATATCATCGATTCAATCTTCTGTGGATCAGCCTCCACCCCCTTGGCTGAGATTAAGTGACCCAGATATTCTAACTTATATTGAGAAAATAGGCATTTCTTTTTATTGACCACCAATGCATTATTGCCGCAAATGGTGAATGTGGGTAGTCATGTCAGGGCTGTAGATGAGAATATCGTCAAAAAAAACCAAGATAAACTTCCGTAATAATGGTCGAAAAATCATATTCATAAGGGCCTGGAATGTGGATGGTGCATTCGTCAACCCGAAAGGCATCACTAAGAACTCACAATAGCCTTCGTGGGTGCGAAAGGCTGTCTTTGGAATGTCCTCCTCTTTAACTCGAATTTGATGATACCTGGACTTTAGATCTAACTTGGAAAAAACTGTAGTCCCCGCTAGCTCATCCAACAACTCTTCAAAGGATGGAGTAGGGAACTTGTTGGGTATTGTAATGTTGTTTAAGGCTCTAAAGTCGACACAAAATCGCCAACTCCCATCATTTTTCTTAACTAACAACACGGGGCTGGCGTAAGGGCTTGTGCTAGGTTGGATAATTCTCGCATCCATCATCTCCCCAACTAATCTCTCAATCCCATTCTTTTGGAGGTAAGGGTATTTGTATGGTCTAATGTTGGGTGGTTTGGCTCCTGGTTGAAGGGTGATGGCATGGTCTAGTTGTCTGCGGGGAGGTAGCCTAGTAGTTTGGTCAAAAACTTGGGCGAAATCATTTAACACCGTAGCCACCACAAGTTCCACTTTTCCTTCTTCCTGACTATCCTTGACCTCTATTGAACTGCATTCTACCAAGTGTCCATCCCCCTCCATTTGCAACATCCTAAGTAAAGTTTTCAGAGAAACTACTGTCTTAACAAGTGAAGGATCACCCTTGAGTGTCACCCTTTGCCCTCCCTTATCAAACGCCACAGTCAACTTGCCCCAATTGGAACAAACATCTCCCAAGGTGCTTAACCAAGCAATTCCAAGGACCACATCGGCCCCACCCAATTGAAATGGAAAAAAATCTAGTTGAACTTTCATCCCTTGCATTTCTAACTTTACATCCCGACAAATTCCTTCACCCTTGATTCTAAACCCATTACCCACCATGACCCCGAAAGACTTAGCTCCATCAATCGGAATTTCTAGTTTTTGCACCAAGGCATGTGAGATAAAATTGTGTGAGGCTCCATTATCCACTAACACAACCACCTCCTCACTCCCAATCTACCCCCGAAGCTTCATGGTTCAATCCGATGTAATGCCAACAATTGAGTTCATGGATAAAGATAGAGGATTACCTTCCGCGGTAGTTTCTGCCTTTGGCTTACTCACAGGTTCTCCTTTGTCAGTCTCATCGTCGTCAAACAGTAATAAAATTTGGAGAGATCGACTCTTACATCGATGATTGGGACTAAATTTCTCGTCACACCGAAAATAAAGTCCTCTTTCTCGTTTATATTACAAATCGGCCTCTGTTAACTGCCCGAATCCGTCATTTCGAGGTGGAGTTGCTGTTCCTTCCATCGGCTTTTCTCTCTTGTCCCACACACGATTACTTTGTCCTGGTTTAGTGGGTTTGGTTGCTAGGTTCCCCCAATTTGGGCAACCCAGATCTGAATAAGAAGAGGTCCGATTGTAACTCTCGGGTTTGCCTGTTTGGGCTTTGGAAAACCTGGGCTTAGTTTTGTCCGAGACCCAATTCTTTTCTTCTATTCGATGGGCCTGGTCAATGAGTTCAAATAAACTTTTGGACTTACTCAGCCTTAGTTCAGCTTGTAACCCCTCTCTAAGGCCATTTGCAAAGATGTCCATTAGGAGATCTTCTCCTAACTCACGCAGAGGAGTTGAGAACTCTTCAAAATGTTCGCGATATTCAGTCACAGTCCCAGTTTGCCTCAACGCCACCAGTGCTTCATAAGCAGACCCCTTTTACGATGGTCGGAATCGTTCAACTAATGGTTCAAGACTCTACCCTCCATACACACCGTCGCAGCTTGCACTTTCTCTTCTTCCTCATAACGATTGACCGTAAAGTACCGATCAGCTCTGAAGGTCCATCCAAAAGGATCATCTCCATTAAATATCGGCAACTCCAGTTTGCGAATCCTCTTGTCCTTCCCATTATCACTGCTATGTTCTCCTTCAAGTTCCTTGTCTCGGCCAGAATTATGATTCTCTGAAGACGAGGATGATTTCTCCTTCTCTCGGTATCATTTCTCATCCCTTTCCTCCCTCATACGCATTAATTCGCGCATCTCCGTTAAATACTCTTTAATGCTATCCAAGTCAATCTTCATCGTGTCCATGTCTTCCTTCACTTTTTTCATTTCCTTTTCAACGTTATCCATTATGCTCCATCTTAGATTTTACCATTCCCCAACCTAGCTCTGATAGCAATTTGATGAAAACACAACCGCAATGCTCAATAAAAATGCTATTTGTTAACACTCAGCACAACGTTTAAGTAACTGGAAAATTATACTGATATATTGAAATTAAAATGATGGCCGAACAAGCTAGATACAGGGAATAACAATGACAGAAAAAATAAAAGGGGTGACTAGCACTTCAAGGGGCTAGTGGCCTCCAACAATAATTCCAGATTTCATTGCCCCATTAACCAGCTATTTCCTCCCCTTATATACAACTGAAATCACACTCTCAACACTCCTTCCTACGTGGAGATTCCACACTAACTAACTCTAATCTGAATTTCCCTTACTGCCCATTCTAACTGAATTTCCCTGGCTGCCCTTTCCTTTCTTCTTGTATAGCTTAGTTATAAGAGGCCTATCAGACTCCCATAGAGAGTAGATTGTCACATCCAAGATCCAAGACTCTTTGAGGCCTATAACAGGAGCTAAGAATAATGAAATGGGGATAAAATTTCATAATTTCACATTGCTTAAGTAAATATGCTCAAATAGTATGAGACAATTTGAGTGATTCCAAAATCAAACTATAAAGGGTAGAACCAAAGCGAACAATGTCATTCCATATGATACCCAATAACAGAGGATGGATTCAATATTATAACAAACCTCAAATCTAAGTGATATTTATCCTATATTTATTCTTAAGCTTAGTGCATGGCATTTTATGAAGGAGTTCAGAACATGATATAAAACTATTGTCTAGTAGGGTTATGGATTTTGTGGGTTGGGTTTTGTCAAATCTAACCCCACTAGATTAATTTTTCAGGTTCAAATGTTTGGATCTGATGCAACATGAGACATGCTGTAACTCAACCATATTTGGGTTGGATTAGGTTCTCGAGTCAAACTGTGTTTTTTCCCTCTTCAACTTCAAACACAGCAATTTTCTCCTCTCTTTACCCTAACTGCTTATATTTAGTATATATGAAGTCTTTTAAACACTGGTAGTAAGTTTAATGAAGAGTACATCCCATAAAATTGTCGATTAATAAATTAGGGTTCTTTTTCCTCTCTCTCTTTTTTCTTTTGTGTTTGTGAGCTTATCAAAGCCCAGCCACAACAATCACCTTCCTCTATAATTGTCTCTAGAAAAGAAGAAAAATCAATATCATGTACTAATCATGAAAAGAAAATGAAAGAAAATCAATTTTTGTTGAAATTTTTCAAGACACAACATGTTCCAAAGAGCAAAAATCTCACTTGCAGCAACTTGGTGGTCGGAGACAGTAAGATGATTGAAGAATATAAAATGTGATGAGAAAAGAAGAGAAATCGTTGAAGTGTTAGACTTAAGGTTTGGTTGTTTTAATGGAGGTCAATGATTCAGTGTGGCAAAGAACATGGTAAGCAATCAATGGCCTAATCACAAGATTCCTCATAGAATTTAGAGTTTACAAAAAAATATTACTACTGAGTCGGTTCAATGAAATTGTTACTGCACAACCTGACACCAAAACCTACCACATCAGGTTGCTTAAGCAATCAAAACAAATAAGAATAAACCTGATCCAATCCACCATTTTTCAGGTTGGGTCGAGTGGGTAAGCTTCAAATTTACTACTGTGTTGGGTTCAATCAGGTAGTTATGGCACAACCTGAAACCAAAATCTACCACATCAGGTTGGCTTAAGTGCAACCTAAAACAAATAAGAATAAACCTGATCCAACCCGCTAATTTCAGCTTGGGTCAAGTAGGGCAAAATGTGCCAACCCCTATTGCACAGTAGGCAAGTTTGCTAAGAAACTTGCGCTATGCTCTCTTGCATGTAGGTTGAATGGTCCACTAAAGGAATTAATTGTGAATTGGGGCATTCAATCACAAATAACATTAAGCAAATAAAGTATCGTTTGACAAGATATGGAAACAAATAAATAAAATTGTTTCAATTACTTATGTCACTTAGCAACTTATGTGATAACATACTGTGATAAAAGGTGGATTTTTAGTAAGCAAAATGCACATGAGAAACTAAGAAAATACAAGTAGAAAACATTGACTGAAGGCCAAATGGTTAATATGATTAACCTCCTATAACTAAGATTTACAAGAAGAAGAGAGGAAGGGGCAGTATGGGTAATTGAGAAGAGAGTTAGTTAGTTGTGGAATATTCCACGTGGATTCAGAAAAGGGGAATTTGGGTGTGACTTCATTCTTGTATATAAGAGAGGGAAAATGCATGTGGAGAGTATCGAATATTTTGGATCATTGTTGGGAGGCCACTAGCTCCTCGAATTGCTAGTATTCCTTTATTTTTCTGTTTATCATTGTGCTATGTTTTTTCTTACTATCTTCATATCAATATATACAGATTTCCTGTTGCTTATTGGTTGTGTTGAGTGTTAATGAACTGTATTTTGATTGTTTTGGTTGAGTTCCCATCATAATACAAAGTGAAAAGGCTCAAAATATAGAGCATAGAATGACATGGGCATAATTAATGTAAAACAAAAGACAGGAGGAGAAATTTTGGAGTAAAGAAAGAGAGAGAAATTTGGGACAAGATCCAACCAACCCCATTTTATAACATCTCAGGTATTATTAGAATATAACTATTGAAGACACTGCACATGGTTTTAACAAGGTTCATCGATAAATGCACCTCCAATCTGTAATAGTAGGTTAACATAGGATGTTGAAGGGGCCACCCTCTTCTCCTATGGTTCATGTTTATCTGAATGATTACTTAAATATATGGAGGTTGTTGGGTTTAAGATGCTGCACAAAGAACAAAAAACTCATTGTTTACTCAAAAAAAAAAAAATTTTCTTTTTTTGGGATTTTACATGATTAAGTTGGATTATTACTTGCTTGGATTAGATATAGTGTTTCTAAATTTGTTTTCTTATTTGAGTAGGTTTTGAAATCCTTAAGTGTAATCAGTATAGATTGGTTTTATTTACGACTGGACATCATAAATTTTTCCCAGAGAGAGGAAAATAATATTACTTGAGAAAAAGAGGTTGCAAAAGTGAACCAGAAGTTCATTAAAAAGAGTCTGAGGAAAATAAAAGCCATAGGAGACTACATGCCAAAAATTCTCTCTGCATTTGAATGGTGCATAATAAGAGGCAGCCCCAAAATACAAAATTAATAAAATTCCTTCCCCATTTAAATTGATGAAAAAAAAAAAAAAAAATGAGTTCTCTTGGGACTAAGGTCATTTTCCTAAAAATCAGCAGTACTTTCTTGCTAAATCACCTAAAACAGAGAAAAGACTGCGCATCTCTATAAAAGTCTTTGCCATTTTTCATTTCCCCAAGCTTCAAAAGTGGCTGGGGATGCCTAGAAAATTTAGCTGGCTTGCACAAATTTTTCCCATAGAGAGGATACGATAAGACAACCTCCCATAAGATAAGAAACAAGAAAATAAAACTGAAAAAGGGGAAAATATACTTCAATGAGCCTGCTAAAGGTTTTTACTTAAAAGTTCCTTCAGTAAGTTCTCACAGGTACAAGATAGTTTTCTAACCCTATTTATCATACCATTCATAGTACACTTAACATGAATCCTACCTCAACTCACTACAAGTCTAGTTATCTCACCCATAAAGAATGATGCAAACCAAGCACCAAAGGTTTAATTTTTATTTTAAGAGATATTGCTAAATGAAGAATTATTACTCATTTTAAGAAATAGGTTATTTAGGGATATTACTTAATTGACTGATTATTACATGTTTAGGTTAGATTTAGTTTTCCAGAATTTGATTTTTATTTAACCAGGATTTTAATTTCTTATTCGAAGTAGATGTAGGTTTCCCTTTCATAAAGGTCTTGATCATTACAAAGACGCCTTTTGTTTTGCTGTTGGAGAATATAGACTAATTGCATACATATATTGATGAATTGGTTTCTCTCGTCTTTCACAAAATTCTTCTTTTCCCTTCTAATTTTTTCTTCTCAAAGATTATCCTCTCTAATTTCTTTTCATTTCTTCTCTTTTGTCTCTCTATCCTTGCTTTTTATTTCTGTCCTTCTTTCCTCTTTATGTCTTACACCAGTTCAGTGTGGATGGAAGTGGAACTTACAAGGGGACTGAGGGGACCTAGACAATGAGGGTGTAGGAAAAGTGAAATAAGGTAGCAAGTAGTGGATTGAGGGGATGTTGGCAGGAAACTTCCATGGGTTTAGGCTGGGACAGGTGGCGATTGGGGGTTGGGACAGCAAAGGAATTCAGTTAGGGAGAGAGAGAGAGAGAGAGAGAGGTGGAGGATAAAAAGAGAGGGAGAGAGCAGATTAGGGCAGAGAAGAATATAGGGAAATTTGGGAGGAGCTAACCCTTGAAGTTAGCAATTAGGGAGGAGCTGGCCCTCGAAGTCCAACACTATCTTTGTTTCTCTTTTTTTGGCTTTCTTTGTTTCTTTCGGCTGTTGTTGGATGGTGTTTTGGCTGTTTATCATCTTGTATCTCTTTTGCTGATTATCAATATATATATAAATAACATTTTCTGGATATTTGGTTGCTGGTTGTGATTATTATTCTAGGTTTAATTGGCTGATGTCTGTTAGTGTTAATTGTTTGGGTGAGTTTTTGGAGAGGTTCCCATCAGGGACTTTGTCATCTTAATATGGCTCTCTTATTGGGATAAAATTTAATCTGATACATTATGTATTAGGGGAACCATTATGATGGTGATTCATTTTTATGCTAAGCCAGTCCAATTAATCATGCAAATATATTTCATTTTGTAATGGCATATTCCCTCCTGCTTTTTGTATAAATGTTCTCCAACAAGGGCATTCATCTTACTAATGCTTTTAGGAATTATTACACATACTATAAAAACATGGCTAGTTCATTCTCTCTTTTTAGGTTTAAAATGTTATTTAGCAAGTTCCAATCAAGACTTTGTTTCATTCTCCTACAGTCCTACTGAACCCTGAAAAATTTGATGGAGCACAATCCTTTTTGATCCAGATAAGCCACCATACTCTCAAATTTTGGCAAAGAAATAATAATTGATACGCTACACTATTTCAAAAGGCAAACAAGGGAACTACTGAAAAGTAATCAAACAATATCTAGCGAAATCAATGTGATATAGAGTGATTAAAAATTACCTGTTCAGGAGTTTTTTTGTGTCTATCTGCTATCTCTGCAACAGCTGATAATTTCAGCATAGGTCCATGTACCGATCTTGACCTTCTGAATGAGATCCGTGGAGTTCCAGCTTCGTCTTCACCACCTGATCCACTATCAGATGGTCCAGGACTTGAAGTAGGCACTCCTAAAGGTGTATGAGCAGATACATGGATACCTTTCGATTGACAGAACTTTACTAGTTCATCTTGTCTCCAAAAAGGATGCAACTCGACCTATAAAAAGCCCATCATAAATGAATAACCAACCTCTGAATTCAAGGGCAAAGCTTCATATGAACGAAATCATAGTCACTCATGAAAACCAAAGAATTATCAACTACTAAATAGACTAATATTTAATAACAGTAAAGACAAAAAATAAAGACATGAGGATAACATCAGCAACATCAGCAAGGTAAAGGTTCAATTATTAAGCATTAAATAATGATAAATTGCTAGTTACAAATTATAATGATTTCAATAATAACTTCTAAAATAAAATGATATGACACTGAGAGTAGCAGGGTTTACGTTCTTTAGGAAGTCTAAAAGCTTTACCCCACAGTTCTATAGCTGATTAAACCAAAAGCTCCGCAAAACTATAATGAGATATACAAAGTTAGAAAAACAAAACTAGGAGATCTGATGAAAATTTATAAAATTCCATCAAAAGTAATTTAACAATTACATCCTTTTACAATAGTTGTAATTAACAGGACACATATTCCAATGGTTGGCCAATGCCGCATCACTCCCCATCACAAACAGGAGATGCACCACATGATTATGCTGCAATAATATAGAATTCCACCAATAAAAATTCTTACTACTCTTATTATCAACATATGATAAATTCAATAATGAGCACTATTATTTTGATCATGGCTGGTAAGACAAAATTTAGTAATTACGGAGATCGTCATAGAGACCAAGAAACCCTAGATTTGTGTTCTCTCAAATCTTTCTTCTGTCTCTTCGCATATCTCTGTTCTTCTATTTCTTTCTCTTTTTCTCTAATAATTTTATTTTGGTTTCGTATTAGGTAGTCATCCCTGATCACTTAGTTCCCCCAGCCCCAAACAGTAGTGAATTCAAATTTAAGAGACTTCACCAGCTCATCCAACTGGCACCTTTGTTGATGAATGTACATAATGGTTTGTAACCCAACTTAGCGCGGTAATGAAGTTAATTAAAGGTAAATTTCTCCAATGATATATACAAATTCCAATATGACAGCTACAAATCCATATCAGAAGAGTTCTTCAATGAACAAAGTTTCAAAGTAGATTCCAAGGCCTTGAAATATTGAAATACTATATAATCGATTGTAGCATATTAAATTGGGATATGTATCTATAAAGGAAAAGTAAGCTTCAGTTATAATATAAGATTTAGAGGCAAGAGGTGTAGAATTTTGATAATGGTTTTCAGACAATAAAATACGGATCTTCTTTAGAGCCAGAAAAACGACTTAATAACAAATGCTTGGAAGCTTGCTAGCTAAAGTTGGAGGGTGCAGGTGCAATTCCATTTATTTTAACATTGAATTCCTTAGTGATGCATCGCTAAAAAATGTGGAATCTTTAAACAGAAGAGATATAATTGTTAGGTTGGCGTTCGTCCAACCATTAAATCACTAGAATTTCCTAAAAAGACAGCAAATCAAAGAATACTGCGAGATAAACACTTAAACAAAGTTGAAGCTTGTTCTGCTGGGCATGACATAAAACTTGACAACCTAAGCTGTATATGTCCATGGGGCCATAGATCTCAAACATTCAAGATATTGATTCAGAAAGAAATTGGGTTAGTGAAATTTTCATGCTAAAGCGAACTAAAATTAAGTTTGTCAGACATGACCTTGCCAAAACTCACATAAACTAAATCAATCTCACCATGTAAAACTCCATTACACAGGCTAAGCAAGGCCATAATTGAACATAAAATCTTTCGTGAGAAGAGAAATGGAACTGACCTGATTGACTGCAGGTACAATTTTTGCAAATTTGAGCAACTCTTTGATCTGCTGGACCCTGAA
This sequence comes from Pistacia vera, assembly GCF_008641045.1. Taxonomy (NCBI): domain Eukaryota; kingdom Viridiplantae; phylum Streptophyta; class Magnoliopsida; order Sapindales; family Anacardiaceae; genus Pistacia; species Pistacia vera. Next base: position 13,998 of record NW_022196550.1, on the reverse strand, counting down.
ATTGCTGACACCAATAGCTCTAACCAGACCCATATCAACCAAACCCTCCATTGCTTTCCAAGCTTTTTTCAAGCGATTCAAGAACTGTCTATACTCACTCCCTTTCCCCGACTTTGAAGGGGGATCTGTAGCATCTCCAAAAGCTGAAGTCTCAGGCCAATGCATCAAATAAAGATCTAAATAAGAGACTCCAAGATTCTTAAGAGAAACTCTAACATAATTCTCAATCTTATTGAGTGAATTCATAGTACAATATAATGTAGAGGTCAAGAACACATCTTCTCTCTTGAGTGAAAGTGGGCCTTTAAATGCTTCATCAAGTGCTTCTCCAACTTCAATCTCATTACCATAAAGATGTGCGCAATCTATGTGACGGTAACCCACTAACAGAGCTGTTTTGACAGCTTCAACACAAAGCTCTCCTCCACTTTGCCATGTCCCCAACCCAATGGCCGGAATTTTAGCTCCAGTGTTCAACACAAAGTGACTTCCAACTTTTCCTTTCATTTCCTTTCCTTAATTGCAAATTAAACAAAAACCCAGATATCAATTTATAAAACCCAGATCAGTACATGGTTTTTACTTGAAATTTGAACTTATGTTTGTCACCTTTACTGAAGAAGCCCAACGGCAATTGAATATTTGATCAATCTACAAAGCATCACTCCACACGGAACTCCAACTCGTAATTCTAAAATAGGTAAAGTGTATTTAACGAGACTACCAAGACTTTGTTTTACGTTTTGTATCAAAAATACGCCTCCTGGTCAACCACCTCCCTACCCCAGCAGACAAAACAAGCGCTTAGCTGTAATTTCAATCCTAATCTTTTCTTTCACTTTTGCAATAACCTTGAAGACAAAAACTCACTAAAATAATATCACATCTCACATGAGAAAAAAAAAAATTGTGTTTATATTTTTAGTATTTTTATCATAACCTTGGTAAACTGTTAAAATAAAAAAATAAAAAAAAAATTGTGTTTATATTTTTAGTATTTTTATCATAACCTTGGTAAACTGTTTATTATCCCGAGTAAACAACATAACTTTTAAATTAAATCTATATATGTTTACTTAAGTATTAAAAAAAAAAAAAATTCAATCTATAACCATACCCAATTAATTAATAAGGCTTATCTTATCCACATATCACCCAATTTCATTGATATTTTGTGCAGTTTAGTCAATGTTTTTTTAATAAGTATCTTGGTCCAAAGTTAAAGTAACTTTTATTCTATCAAACATGTATCCATATGAGGTAGATACAGTTTTGAGATTACATCCTTGTGAAAAAGTAGCTGAAACCTAAAAAAAAAAATACCCTCGTCCACCCCAAAAACTTGTGTAGTCGATTTTAGGACTATGAAGGAGGAGATTGAGAATAAGAAGGAAAGAGAGCAATTGAAGCTTGATGTAGATGGTGACATTAAAGAGTCGAGAGTTTTGATTTTCATAGATGATCCGGAATGAAAAAAAAAAAAAAAAAAAAAAAAAAAAAAAAAAAAAACAATCGAGCTTACTACTCTAATAAAGCATTTCTTGGGAGGCAACCTAAGCTCTTTACTTTAATTTTGATTTTTGTTTGTACTTGAGTCATTTATTTTTTTATTTTTTTACATTTTCGTTTAGTTTGATTAACATTGATGTTGTGTTTGTTCTATAAATTCATATCTTTAACAAGTGAGGTGTGCTGCCGATAAGGTACACCAAAAGTCTCTTTGTTTTTGCAGGAAGTTGATTTAAATAATGGAATGAAATGAGAGAGGTGATTGAATTGTCATGCGAATTCGCTCTTCACTATTGAAGAAAGGGGGTAAATTTTCCTTTTCTCTTTTTCCTTTTGTTTACATTTGTACATTGGGGACACTGTAGACATTAGGTTATGGGTAAGGGAAGTCTCTTCCAAAACTTTTGAATTTATGGATTTATGAGGAATTTTTGCTTTGTTTTGAATTTTGTTTAGTTCTTGGATTAATTTGTATGTCAATGATAACACTATATGATTGTGACAAACATGTAACTTTGAGAAGACATTAACTTTTGCGTAGTGTAAGGATGTTAGTAGGTGTCAATTGCATCTAGTTCAAGACTCTCTGGAGAATGGGTTTGAATGGTTGAATAATTGGAATACTTAGAGAAGTTTTTGAATAATTGGAATACTTAGAGAAGTTTTATATGTAATTTTTTATGGGCATCTAATTTTGAGATCACAACAAACTCTAGAACTCATTTGATTACCACTTGAGGCGAACTCTTAGAATCCGCATCGCTTAGGATATGATTTAGACAATTTTCTTTAGAACGATTGAACCTTTCAAGCCAACCTACATTATTTTTATCTCTAGTCAACCCTTTGAGCCTATTATATACACTTGGTAAGCTTTTTTTTTTTTTTTTTTTTAAACCTACTATATCTTACCTTGATGATGAAGCCTAAAACACTTTTTGACCCATCTTGTTGTGAGAGACTTAATTTGGTGTAACCTTAGAAGAAAAACTAATTAAAAGAAGTCTGATAGAAGAAAATAAATGTATCTTTTGGACCACAACCTGAGTATGTGCAATGAGATAGGTTAGGGGTTGTGAAAAAAAATGATAGTAGAAGCAAGGTAGGGTAGACAATTGTTTTTAATAGTTACTATCTTCCTATAAAAAGAAAAAAAAAAAAGCAAAAAAAAAAAAAAAAATTTTAAAAGAAAAAGATCAAAAGATATGAAGAAGTAGCTAGTGAGAAGAACATGGAATAAGGTTTACATTTTATCAGGGTTTGTGCTAATGTTGGAAGGAAGAGTTCAATCTATGTGAAAGAGTAGTGGGTGAATGAATAGAAGAAGCAAAGAGGAGATTGTTCATGGTCATATATTGTAAAATATCAAGTCTCTTACACTTGTAAATTTCCTTTCCGCTCTTCCGTAACCAGTTACCTTAGCGTAAAAGTTACAACCGTAATAAAGATGTAATGATCCAAGGCAGTGTTTGGATTCTACATCAATGGAGAGTGGCTTGAAAAATGAGCCTATGGACTTTGCTTGTACGATTTTTATTATTTATTTTTATGAGAAAACTTAAGAAATCAAATTTATTTGCCTATGAATGTTGTGCCTAAAATCATCCGGGTTTAGATAAATGGTTTGTGATTGTTCATATGAGAGGGTCTATAACAAAAGTGTAATTGATATTTGCTTATTCTTTATATTTACGTGATGTTAATTATTCGACTTGTGCATGTAGACACAATTTTTGAGACAAATATATGTATTGATCCTAAAATTATTGTTTGAGTCTTTAGTTTTGAGTATAGGTTAGGTTTGGTTTGGATGTTTGTGAGTATCATCGCTGAAAACCCTCACATACGCTAAATGCAACCGTGACAATCTACAAAAGTGATTTAGGATAGTTTAGATCTAGGTTTTATTTTGTTTTTAATTTTCAAGCTAAAAGACTTGTTTTATCGCTTAAGCTAAAAGACTTGTTTTATCGCTTAGCTTGCTAAGGACTAGCAAGAAGCTTGCTGGAGCTTGTGATAAAAGCTTAAAAATATATATTTACTTAGTGGTTTATGGGGATTATTTGGAAATTAGGTTTAAATTGAGTAAGTTGGCTTAATTATTGCACAAATGTCTTTGATGAGATCACTAGTATATTTTTAGTGTTTTTAGGTCACCAATTATAACACCCACATTCAGAAATATGGTAGGGATTATTTTATAGTCATAGTGAATATATTTAACTAGTTTTATAGTGGAATTCCATAAAAGTTTCAATAGGGGCAAAATGGTCATTTCACATAGAATCACGTGTTCAAGTGAAAAGTGAGTATGATAAATATAATGTATTAAGTGTGCTAGCCATGAGAATAGAGTGGTAGAAAGGTTATGGACAATACACGTGATGTGACGCCGAGATAAATACGTGTTTGTAAAGTAATAGGAAGAAATTAAAGAATAAGGGTAAAATGGTCTTTTCACTCAAATTAGAGTTTATGATGGGAAGTGAAAATGACCAAGAACATGTGTTAAATCCATTGAAAGTGAGGGTATATCAATAAATGCACTATGGCATAAATGAAATTATCATAAAAGTGCAAGGGCAAAATGGGAATATACATATATTTATTTAATTATAAGACTTCAATTGATAAAACCCTAACTATTTGCAACCAAAAACGCCAACCGCCTTCTTCCCCCATTTCTCTTCCATTTCTTCAAAGTTTTCCAAAAGAATTACATGAGAATTCATGCTTAAGTGAATATATGTTCATTTTATGGCTTTCTAAGGTAAGAATTTTAGCAAAAAGTTTGTGATTTGTGTTTTATAAGTATGAGTTCTCATGAATTTATGTGTTTTAGCATGAATCAATGGAGAAAGTGAGCAAAGGAAGCAAAGAAAAGGATTCTTGCAAGAAAAAGGTAAGTGAATCAAACTTAAGCCTTGTTTTGAGCCATAATTGTAATTGTTGATTATTGTATGGTTGTATATGATGTATGGTGAGAATTGTTGGCCATTTAAATGTTTGTTTGATGGAGAATAATGTGTAGAAGTTCAACTAAGATGATTAGTTATGTAGATGTGATGTTTTGGTTGAACCTTGGATGAAATCTTGAAGACTTGATGTTGGAATTTGGAAGTGTTGAATTCGGCTAGAATAGGAGCTGTGTTTTTGTTGAATTTTCTTCCAACTTTAAGGTATTTGGAGAGATGTGGAGGTGTGGCTAGCCATGTACTTGTATGTGCTTGTAAAGTGTTTGGTGAAATTTCAAAAAGAAATTCATGCATGAATTTATCAAATATTGTTAAAGACATTGTTTGAGAAAGGAAAGAATGGATGTTAAAAGGTTGTATTAGACTTGACCAAGTATAAGTTTAAGTGTTTAAGAGTGCATTTTGTTATGCCAAAATTAGAATAACACTTGGTTATGTTAGTTCAATGACATGAATGGCCTTTAGTGCATGATTCAGGTTGCTTGAACTTTTAGCATTAGTTTGAATGACATATTGTATTTAGTCATTGAATTAAGAGTTTTGAAACCTATGACTTTAGAAAAGTGATGGCAAGAATTGCATATTAAATTGTTGCAATAGTGTAGTATTGATGATAATAAAAGATGGGTGATTATATTATAATATTACAATATGCCACAATAAGTTGTCAAGCTTGTATGCTTAAAATTAGAAAGATCATCCAAAGATTGGCTTGACCAAATGAGTATATTGTTGTCTCTTGTTTTGAGATTAGTTATAAACAATATGTAACAAGTGATTTTATTGTATAAAGAATAGAAAAGCTTTCTCAAGTATAGATATCAAAAGAAACATCAAAGAAATAAAAGTTTGGTTTATGTATTAAATACATGACCATTTTAGAAATTGATTGGTATGAGTATAGTTTTCATGCCTTATTATATATTATAAGCTATAGAATTGTGCTAGAAGATCTTGAGAATATTTTGTATTGGTCAAAAGTTTAGTTAAGAATGTTAGAAAGAAATTAGAATTTAGCCAAAGTATATATGTTGTGTCATATGTTAGATTGTATTTACAATGATTAATATGGCAATATAGATTAATGTATAGAATGTAGCCAAAAGAAAAGAAGAAAGAAGGGCATGTATAACAATTGAAGTTGATGGTCATGTTAAGAGAATGCAAATTTATGGCATTAAAATTTGCATTTAGAAAGTTGTACAAGGCATGTTTGTTATATTAAAAAATATTAGAGAGTTATTTAATGACATGGTTATATATATATATAAATTTGAGAAATCTAGTAGCATAATTGGGCAAGTTAGTAGACTTAATACCTAAGTTGTGGCATAGATTTTTACAGAAGAAATTAGATTGCCCAAAATATAGAATTCATTCCCTAGTTGAATTTTGCCATTTTAATATCTCACTAATAGAATTATAGAAGAGTAAAATTTGTGAGAGATAACGTAATTGTATACGTGTACATTTTATATAACATAATAGAATTGAAGAATTATAGAATTATGTAGAAACTATAGAATCGCGTACGTACACACGATATATAGAATTCAGAAATAAAGAATAAAATAGAAAATGTTTAAGTTAAGCGTGTTACTAGAATAGAACTTTGGGTTTTCCAGAAAAATATAGAAATAAAAGCCTTAGAATTAATAGAATACATACCAAAGTCAGACAAGTATTTTGGGATCATGCATAGACAGCATATAAATACATGACATAACATAGCATGTATTTCAGAAATTTTAAAATTATTGGAAAATGTCTAGCTAGTTATTTTTTTAAGATTTACAGAGCATGTTTTCAGAAGGCTGTTGCGATGGGGAACCTGTGAGCATTCGCTGCGATAGCTAGTGGCGATAGAGATGCAGAAGTTTCCCACATGCACGCCGCCATCAGTGAGTGGCCTCAGAATAGAAAACAGATTCGTATAGTCCGCTAGAAGTGCATGTGGATGAGGATTGTATCCAAAAAGAATTTCAAAATACGCTCACATGGCCAGGGTTCCAAATCCATGCCTCAGCCTAGTCCGATCGGCAAACCAGAACAAAATACAGAAAAAGAAAGAAAAATATAATAAGAAATAAAAAATAGAAAGAATTTCAGAAAGAAAAGAAAAGAATTTCTGAAAGAAAAAGAAAAGACTTTCACGAAGAAAAGAAAAGAATTTCAAAAAGAATTAGAAAAGAATTTTCAGAAAGAATACAAACATGATCATTTGCATATGCATCAGACATTTTATGTGCATTGTATCTTATGCATTTATGCATAGATTAAAGAGTTTATTTTATTATTACGTGTCTGACTAGCCAAGAGAAGAAAATAGAAGCCCATGAAAATAGAAAAGAAAAGAAAATAGAAGTCTATGAGAATAGAAAAGAATTTAGAGATATATGAGAAAAGAACATAAATTAGATACATGCTAGAAAAGAATAGAAATTAGAAACATGACAAATAGCAAGGAAACTTATCGATTTGTTTAGTAGAGAAAGAAACAGAAAGATATAATCTAGCAGAGAAGAGAAATAAAATGATAAAGAATAGCATAACACTAGAAAGATTTGGAAAGATTCGAGAAAAATAGAAGACTGCTAAGTAGTACGCCTGAGAATAAAGAGAGAAAGTAAGCTAAAATTTAGAAGCAGTACAGCAAAAACAGGGACAGCGGAGTAAGAGCATAGTTAGATTTGATTTACTTATTGAGCATTTATAACTCACCTCGTTGCTTTCTTTATTTTTTGCAGGTATTAGATTGTAGCGGTTAGGAGACGTCAAGCTCGCGAGAGTATTGCACACACTGTCTCAGTGAAGGAATTAATTATGTATGTATTTTTGGTAGTAATAATATTTAGAAAAAACATCTTCACGCTTTCCGATTCATTAGAAAATGATTCTTATTATTTTTTTATATGTGAGAAATAGTCATTGTGTAATAGTATTTTATAATTGGATTAAGGATAAAAAATTTAGACGAACACCCGTTTTAAGCTAGCAATTCTATGGATTCTCTCTATAGGATAGTCAGTGAATGCTTGCCTAGTGAGAGATTACACCAATGCTTGAAGATGATATTTAGGTGAACAATAACGTTGGACATGGAATGAGTGATGACGAGGAACAAATAGTTTGTGAATTGGAGCTGAATTGAAGAAGTTATGATGTTTTGAAGTTGAAGAGATAATCCTGGAATACACTCTAGTTTGAGCATGCTTTTGTATTTCGATAATAAATAGAGCTTTAGACTTCAGATTGGGATGATTCTTTGACCTTTGTAAATCTGATTTGAAGAGCTACATTTCATATGTTTACCGCTTGGCTAGATTATATCTTTATGATGCTTAAAAGTCACCATCTCTAGAATGCTGAAGAAAGATTTGGGTACCACGCCTAGGCACTGTTCTACGGCACAACAAAGTCAGAACCACCCATGTCGAGGCATAGTACCACGACACACTCACGAAAACTGGGAAAAAATATTTCTGTGTTTGACTATGAAATTTGGGTTTTAGGAGTCCTAAACTGAGTTGAATAAGGGGAAACGAAACCCTAACCACTTTTAGATGCAAATACAAGTCATTAGCATTATTTGAGGAGATTAATTGGAGAGAATTAAAGGAGGCTAACGCAAGGGAAGATCAAAGAGACAGAATTTGTGGAGCTTTTGATTTGCAATATAGAGAAGTCTTCTTATTTCTATCTTAAACTTATGTTTGTTATTTTAATAAAGATGATTGTTTCTTTCATGTTTATTATAAACTAAATTTATTCTCTAGGGCTAAGATGTAACCCAATCTTTATGATTATGTGTTCATAAATTTTTGTTAGTCTTTATTAAGCATTCTTTCTAAGTTTTATTATTGTGCTTAATGCTTTTGATTCTTAAGGACCTAAGAATTGAATGAATTAATGGACTAGGTTGAGATCGAGAGATGATACTTAGTTGGTCTAAGGTAATAAAACGATAGGTTGAGTGAACGCTAGAGATAGGTTGCCGCGACTCGTGAGGTTTTGGTAAACTCCATAAAGCGTAATGATCTTTTAATACTTAAATCTGATTTGGAGACATCTCAAGTTAGTAATTAGGAATTAATCTTGTAATTGTTCGAGAGAAAGTTATTGGAATTCTAGGGAGTTTGACCTGTAGAAAAGGCTTAATAAGGTTAGCATAAATTATCAATACTTATGAGTAGAGTTGGTGCGAAATTTATGCCATAGGTTTAGTCATCTTGCATTAAAAATAAAAAGTTTGGGTTTGAATTTATTTTCTTTCAGGATTTTAATTTTTTTTTTATTGCCTATTTTAGTTTAGTATTTTTCATCAGATTTTTGTTAATTAAATAGTAAGAACATAGTCAATTTTGGTAATGAGTAATAGCAATTCTCTAAGGTTTGATATTTGGTATTTACTCATTATTACTTGCACGATTTCGTACACTTGCAAAAATCACAACAAAATTCTTCTCCCCATTTTCTTCTTTGACCCTATACACTCAAACTAGTAAATTGATTGTGTGGGTCTTGTTGTCTTTGTATGGATTATCGTGTGTTCACTTCTCCTTTGAAGTGGGAGGCTCCAATCGAAGGTTTGATTAAACCACTGTTTATATCTTTTATGTATATTTTTTTTTTTATATGGGTTATTATCATCAATCTATGATTCAGGTTTATATGAGTTTCGAATGAAAAAAAAATTGTTGTTATTTCCGCTATTAATTCAATTATGCGGATGCCTAGAAAACTAGGGGGAAATTATTATGCGGGAAAAATCCTCAGCTCGATCCAAGCAGAGAAGCTCGAGCTGAGTAAAGGAGCCCGGGATGCCTCTTATTGCAGAGTGAACATGAAGCCCAGAAAGGAAAACAGTTCGGTGACAAAACACGAGCACTTAGCAGGGAAGCGCGGATGTAAGGTGTGACGAAATCAAAAAGGGGTCTCTACCAAGAAAATATATGTCCTCGTTGACAGATCAGCTCACCACATTTAAAGCATCATGCTATGATTGAATGGCATACGGCCATGCAAGCTCCACGTGCTCTCCATGCAGCAAAGCCAAGAGGATACTTGTAAAGGCATCTATCTGTTGGAGTAGGTTCCCTAGAGCCAATCAATTATTATGGAATTGACTCTTTGTACTAATGTGTAACGCCCCGCTTGAGGTACGTTGTTATTGTTTCCTCTTTTGCCCTTAATCGAGTTGGTTTTGTTATTANTTTGAGAGAAAGTTATTGGAATTCTAGGGAGTTTGACCTGTAGAAAAGGCTTAATAAGGTTAGCATAAATTATCAATACTTATGAGTAGAGTTGGTGCGAAATTTATGCCCTAGCTTTAGTCGTCTTGCATTAAAAATAAAAAGTTTGGGTTTGAATTTATTTTCTTTCAGGATTTTAATTTGTTTTTATTGCCTATTTTAGTTTAGTATTTTTCATCAGATTTTTGTTAATAAAATAGTAAAAACATAGTCAATTTTGGTAATGAGTAATAGCAATTCTCTAGGGTTTGATATCTGCTATTTACACATTATTACTTGCACGATTTCGTACACTTGCAAAAATCACAGCAAAATTTTTCTCCCCGTTTTCTTCTTTGATCCTATACACTCAAACTAGTAAATTGATTGTGTGGGTCTTGTTGTCTTTGTGTTGACTATCGTGTGTTCACTTCTCCTTTGAAGTGGGAGCCTCCAATCGAAGGTTTGATTAAACCATTGTTTATATCTTTTATGTATATTTTTTTTTTATATGGGTTATTATCATCAATCTATGATTCAGGCTTATATGAGTTTCGAATGAAAATTTTTTTTTGTTATTTCCGCTATTCATTCGATTAAATCCCTACCTGATGCACATTCGAAGGACCAACACTATTGTCATGACAGAGGCCATAGTGAAACGAACCAGTCCGGATGGCTTCTAATGGTTGCAATTGTTATGTAACAACTGCTGTAAACTAGTACAATGCATGCATAATAACAATAGAAAATGGGCCCAAAACTTTTCCTTTTATTATATGTAATAAGTCTTTTATACACAACGCGCATCATTTACAAAAAGCCATTTACAAAGACAAAAACAGGGGAAACAGTGTAGCTATTGCTCCTCGCTTGCCGACGCCCCTCCGACTGCATCATCACCTAGATCCTGCATCCACAAAGGAAAATAACGGGGTGAGCACAAAATAATGCTCAGTAAGTAAACCCTCTAACTGTTTATCCCTGTATGTATTTCTCTTAATTCTTTCCTCACACTTTCTGTTGTTTTCTACTAAACGTCATGGCCTCATCTTACCGGAGGTACGGCCGGATGGCGTTCACACAGCACCATCTCACTCTTCATGACTGTCGGGTGGAGTTCACACAGCACCAACCCTTCTTAGTGACTACCGAGTGGGGATCACGAAGAACCTATCCGGTTTTCGTAACTATTGGGCGGAGACCACAAAGCACCTACCCGTTCCTTATGACTTTCGGCTGACGATGACAAAGCATTAACCCGTTCCTAACCACTGTCGGGTGATGATCACAAAGCATCAACCCATTTCTAATAAATATCGGGTGATGATCACAAAGCATCAACCCCTTTCTAATAACTAACCGGGTGATGATCACAAAGCATCAACCCCTTTCTAATAACTAACCGGGTGATGATCACAAAGCATCCACCCGTTTCTAATAACTATCGGGTGATGATCACAAAGCATCAACCCATTTCTAATAAATATCGGGTGATGATCACAAAGCATCAACCCCTTTCTAATAACTAACCGGGTGATGATCACAAAGCATCAACCCCTTTCTAATAACTAACCGGGTGATGATCACAAAGCATCAACCCCTTTCTAATAACTAACCGGGTGATGATCACAAAGCATCCCCCCGTTTCTAATATCTATCGGGTGATGATCACAAAGCATCAACCCATTTCTAATAACTATTCGGGTGATGATCACAAAGCATCAACCCATTTCTAATAAATATCGGGTGATGATCACAAAGCATCAACCCCTTTCTAATAACTAACCGGGTGATGATCACAAAGCATCCACCCGTTTCTAATAACTATCGGGTGATGATCACAAAGCATCAACCCATTTCTAATAACTATTCGGGTGATGATCACAAAGCATCAACCCGATTCTCATAACTGTCGGGTGATGATCACAAAGCATCAACCCATTTCTAATACTGTTCTCATTCACTCTACTCTAGCACTTCTCATTCTCTCTACCCTTAGAGTAGTTGCATCCACAAAGTTCTCTACTTATAGAGCAAGTGCATACACAAAGTTTCCTACTCTTTCTTAGGTCACTTCTCAATGCACAATTAATGCCTATGGATGGTTCATCTCCACTAATGCACTTATGAAATGTTGCAAGAATTAAGGTTCACTACTCATACTCAAACCTCTATTAGGCATTTCATCAAACAACTCAAGTGCATAACAAAACTCTACTATCACAATAATTCTATGTCTTTCTCTAACCATCCAAAATGGGGAAAAACTCCCTCACATAGCCATAATTCCTGGCAAAGAAATATACTTCCAAAAAGATTTCTCAATATCCTTCAATTCCATCTTAAACTACCTTTCCAACCCACATCTCACTTCTTATACTTGAAATGTATGAACAATCACAAAGCAATAATAATCTCTATTTAAAACTCAATAACATAGCATATAACATACATACATAATTGCTATCAAAACCCTAATTAAGAAAATTCTCAAATCCTAACTTGGGTTGGGATTTACTTACCTTGTTATAGAGAGATCTCACTAGCTCTTCCTTTCTCTTGGTTTGCTTGACTTTTATCTCTACTCTTTAAACAAATGAACAAAAACCCTCAATATTCAAATACTCAAAATCTCACAAAACTTCACATCCAAAGCAAGAATCCTTACCTTAGGATGCCTTAGATTGATTTTCTACCCCAAATCACTCTAAAAGCCCTCTAAAAATCCTTGAACAAAAAAAAGAGATTTTGAGAGGAAGTAAGAAAGGAAAGTGGTGATGTAGAAGAAGAATGAAGGGTTTGCAATGACTTAATTCCTTTTAATGAAATTTATGCACAAGCATTCCCATTTTGCCCTTACTCTTTTTTTGGAATTTTATCTATATCCTTTGATTCATTACAACCACACCCCCATATCAACATATTCTCCATGAAAATTCCTTACATTTTACTCCTCACTTTTTCTACTAATTAGGGGTAGAATGGTCAAATTGCCCTTAGGGAAGAAAATATCTAAAACTTAACAAACATTTCGGTTGGCACGTCGCCGCGGCGAGGAAGCTTCTGTCATCACGGCGAAACTATCCAGTAGCTTCCCGTGGCTTCAACACCTCTTCGCCGTGGCGAAGATTCTTCTTCGCCCTGGCGAAGCCTGAAACACTGAGCTTCTTCTATTTCGACCAATTGCAGGGCAAGTATTCAACACGCCACTCAATCAAGGGTCAATCAAACAATAATAATAATAAACCAACTCAAATAAGAGTAAAAGAAGAAACGTTAGCTACGTACCTCAAGTGGGGCGTTACATGTTAGGAAATGATCCATATACGCAGCGGAAAACAAAAATAATAATACAAGGACATAGAGCCAAGATCAAGGTATAATTTTATAGTTTATATCAAAGTAGAAATCTGCAGAAAAATTAATCAAGAGTTTAGAAACCATACGCGTATTTGGAGGCTCCTCCAAATTTGTTTTTGAACGTCTTTGTTACCGACCCAAGTGTAGGATCAAATCGACGTAGTCCACACGAAGACAATCACAAAGAACTAAAGAGGGATTTGCTAGATCCTCTTTAGCTTTAAGATTAAAGAAGAAAAGAAATGGTTTGAATTTTTCAATCAATGAATGAAATACAAAATTCACTTCTGCCATGGAAGAGGAAATATGGGGCTGCTGTGTTTTTCCTTTTCAAAGAGAAGGTGAATAATGAATTAACTCTCTCCTTTTACAAATAACCTTTTTCTTTTATATTGAAAACTTAGTTGCCCTATTCCCATATGGAATAGGCTTGGGTTCCAACCCAAACACCCCATGTTACCAAACACTACACTCCCAATTAGATATTTATTTTATATCATCATTATCTCAATTAAAAATCAATTAATATATATTAACATTTAACAATAATGATGATTTAACTAAATATATGCGAACACATATTTAAATGTAATTTCACTTATTTAATTTTTCTAATAAATTAAATAAAGGCTACGAACTCAGCAAATTTAATTGCAATGTGAAATTACCAAAATACCCTTTCGCCTAAAAAGATGAAAACACCCTTCTTTCTTCTTGGCTCTTAAATTATCTTCTATGTGTGTGACCCATAGGCTCCTCATCATACCGGCAGTGTATAGTATCGCGATTAAAACCAATTAATCGTCTCACTATACACAGACAAAGATTGGCCCCTAGCAAGACATCATAGCTACCCAATAGATTCGGATTTAGCAAAGTAGCTGCCTGTCAACGATATGGTTACCGTACAATCGATCCTT